>NW_027331273.1:0-222078 GCF_022965805.1 Primulina eburnea
TAGGTTTAGATATTTGGTAAGGTTTAAAAATGGGATTTTTAAGTTTAGTGTCAATGTTTTCAGGGTTTATTATCGGTTGCTTTTGTAAATATTTTTCTAATTTGTCTAATTGCTTTCCTATAGTATTTAAATTAACATTTGTGAAATTATTTTGTGTTATAATATTTTTTATATTAACCTTATCATTTTCTCCTGGATTTTTTATCTGAATAGCTTCTATTTGTTGATTTTGTATATTTATTTTAATTCCTTGTAAAGGAGGATGATTAGATTGGATTGTCCTAGTATCAGTTATTGTTTGCCATTCTTGTGTTTTATTTCTTATTGTAACGGGATTTATACTTTTAGAAAAGGGATATTTTAATGAATTTTGAGAAGCATATATTTCAAACCAGTCAAAAAATAAAATATGTATTTTATTTATTTTTATAAATTCATAAAATTCTTCTGAATAACTTTTCTAGAATTTATAAAGTGTTGGAAAAACCATATTCTTTTTTCCATATTATGTTTGGCATAAAAATCATCATGTAATATTTTTTTATTTATTTTAAATTCTTTTTCTATAACATTTAATTCATTTGTAATGTTTTCTGTAATTGCAGAAAATGTTGGACTAGTTGGTTCTTGATATGATTCTGAATTATGAAATTGTTTTTGAGAGCTTTCTTCTTTTATTTTCGTATAGATTGGTCTAGGAATTTCAGAGGCATAATCTACATTTCTTAAAACTGAATTAGGTAAATCTGAAGTAGAATATCTAGGTTGTGTTTTATAGGGAGAAATATTTATGACCGAAGGGATTTGTGATATTCTTCCTAGATCTATGGTATCTGTAATAGATGATTCATCGTATCTATTGCTACTACCAGATTTTCGATTAAATGAGAGTTTAACTTTTCCATCTGCGTATTGAGTTATTTCTTTTAGTTGAGTATTTGTTTCTATGTGTCCTATAGGTTCTGGATTAATAGCACCTTCTAAGATCCATTCTTCAGGTAGTGTTATATCTTTCCATTGAATTGGTTTTGGAATTACAGTATTGGATTTTCCTAAATCTGTTTGTAATAATAGGGTTTCTCCTTTCTTACTATGATATTTTACTTTTGTAGCAAAGGCAGAATTCATAGCCTTGTAATGGATTCTAAAAATGACAGCAACCGGAATTGATCCTTTAAGCATATTATAATTATGAGTTTTTATTTGTAAGACTAAGGATTTTAAAATGTTTTTATCGTTTAGAGATACAGAGAAGTTAGGATAACAATCAAAAGAAATTGGTCCGGTACACAGACTGGATTCAACAGAACTTAATAATGAATCTTCGAAATTTGTGAATCTGGCATCTCTTAAAATAGTAAGGATGGAAGTATTTAATCCTTCCTTAGTTAAGGGTTTTATTCCTACTTGAACTAAACCTATATGAATATATTTATAATTTTTATCTTTGTGTTTTTGTAAGGAATTTTGAGATAATAAATTAATTGTTTCAAAAGGTTTAGTAAGTTGTATATCTCTTTCTTCTGTTTTAATCGTGAAATCAGATTTAAATATTTGGAATCTGTAGTATTTGTAAATCTGATCTTTATTTATTCTAGGAATTTCCCAGTTATCAATAGATTTATAAAAATCTTCTATAATTATTTCTTCGGCATTAATTATTTTATTATTATCATAAAAAGATGTACCAGCAGAGTTTAGAGAGGTAGATCTAGAGAAAATTGAATCCATAAATAAAAATTTTATCTTGAAATAAAATTTCTCTCTACAATCCTAAGCAATTCTTAGGGTTAACGGCCTTAAAGGACTTACTACCCAGACTTTCTTAGGCAAAACACTCAAGAGAATGATAATTTGCGGAAAATAATAAAATTCTTTAAGGCTGTGGTTCCTCCAGTTTCTGATGTATATAAACCTTTAAGGGGTCTATATACAGAGCATACTTTTGCAAAGAACTCCACGAATCTTAAAGAAGTAGGCGGTTTAACCAGCCATGAATGTATTTATATATATATATGAAAGAACACCAGAATTAAAAACAAAATTTTATTACTAACCTTTGGAATCAAATCTTTACATAAATGAAAGATACAAATCAAAAGGGTTTCGGATTTCTGGATAATGTTTAAAGGGATTTGGATCTGAGAAAGGGTTTCGGTATTTCTGGAAAATGGGTTCAAGGAATTTTGATCTGGAAATGAGTGGTAAAGAGAGAGAGGGAGAGAGAAAGAGAAGAAGAGAGATGTGGGTAGAGAGTAGTAAAATGTTTCGGTACCTTAATACCGAGAGTGAGTCCCCTTTTATAGACTTTTTTAGGGGTATTTTCGGATTTTTTTTTTTTTTTTTTTTATTTTAACACATGAAACTGTACATAAATACAAATACAAATACAATACTCAACAATCTAATACAGGAATTTATACAAGCATTTATACTCCACTATTTCCAAAAATCGGTCCAGGGTCGTCTGGTCCAAGGAGGTCATCGTCTTCTAAATTGAGCGAATCATCAGAGGATTCTGACTTTCTTGAAGGTCCTGGTGAGAATTTCATTAATATAGCTTGCATTTCTTCAGGAGTTTTTGCAGATGCAAGCATTGCCGTCATATGGGATTTCTGTGCTAGGAATTCTGTATGTTGCCGTGTTGGAATCCTGTAAAGTGGTTTCTGAGTTGGGACTCTGGTATTTTTATTATTAACGATCCAATCTTGGACATTGGTAGCTGTAAGGCTCGGAGGAATTTTGAATTTGTCCCACCATTTAACTTTGAATCTTCTCTTAATTTGTAAAATTTTCTCATCTGAAAATTCAACAGTCCATGAAAGGACCCAGGGAAGATAGAATTTCATACAAAAAAGGGCAAGAGGATGGAATCGTTTTTCTTCTGCTGTTGGGGTATATTGGGTTCTAAAAAGATTAAATGAATGTTGGACAGGGTGTTTGAGTATCTCATAAGTGGATCCGAAATATTCCCACCATGTGTACCACCAAGCTGGGAATTTTTTGGGGTTACAAATCTTGGTATCAAAATAGAATAACCATGTATGCTTGTGTTTTTGGTTTTGAATTAAGAAAGAATTGTACCAGGCCTGTTGATAGTCCCAGTAGTCAAAAGGTGTTTCGAAAAATGAGGCTTCTTTATATTTTTCTGGGAATAATATGGGTTTTGAAAGATTATAGCCCCAGTCAATTGGAGCAATGACTTTTAGGATTTTGCAGGTGGAATAAGCGGGATCATTATGGCTTTGGTCTAGGTAGAAATTTTTAAACAATGCTGAGTCAGTAGTTTCCAGAATTGCTTGGTAGAAAAAAGGAGTCTTATTTACATTCCAAGGTTTATAATATCGACCTTTTCCAAAGTATTTCTGAAGTGTTTCAAATGGATCTTTTTCATGGAATCCTAATTCAACATGTATTATATTTTGCCAATTATTTTTCACAAAATAATCAGAAGGAGCGTTTAATGGTGGTTGTGTAAGAACAAGCTGGGAATTTGTAGTGTGATAGGTTTTTGAGGAATTATCTGAAAACGAAACAGTTTGGAAGGAATCTTTGGTAAGAATTTCTTTAGAAGGTTTTTTGTCGGAGCTTTCACTTGTCTGGGCTTTTTCAAGGGCATTTTTTATTTCAGGTGTTTGGAGAAGGGATTCAAGGAATTTGAGTCTTTTTTCCAAATCATCACTTACCTGTGGTTTTGATTGTGCAGTATCTTTAAGATCCTCTTCTTCTTCCTTTGTAACGATGTCATACCAGGTTTTGATTTTTTCTGGTTCAGTAGGGGTTTGAACAGGCTTTTTATCCTTTTTGGGTGGCATTTCTGTTTTGGAGAAATTCTCTTGTGAGGAAATCAGGTAAAGAATTTGTATCTCCTTTTATGAATTCGATTTCAAAATCAAATATGCTAAGAATAGCTTGCCATCTTGCAAAAATTTGTTTTGAGGCAAGATTTTGGACATCCTTTTGTAAAATTTCTTTTGCACTTTTACAATCTATTCTTAATAAAAATTTTTGATTTAAAAGATCACTCTGAAATTTTTGAACACATAAGACAATACTCAGAATTTCTTTCTTTATGGCTGAATAATTTTTCTGGGTATCATTCCAATGGGCAGAAGTGTACTGAACTATGTTTTCTTTATTCTCTTGTTTTTGTTTTAATATACCTCCATATCCTAAATCTGATGCATCTGTCTCTACGATTTTTTGTAGGTTGGGATCTGCTATGTGAAGACATGGAATTTCTAACACTTGTTTTTTGATATTTTTTACGATTTCTGTATGTTTTTCTGTCCATGGTTTTGGGTTTTTTCTGAGTCTATCATGTAAGGGTTTTGCTATCTTATTGATATTTGGACAAAAATCTAGAACATAATTTAGGCTTCCTAAGAATCTTTGTAATTGGGTTTTATCGAGTATTTTGTCTGGAAATTTATTTGTAAATTCTAAAGATCTCTCAATGGGAGTTATAGTACCACGAGATATGTAATGACCTAAAAATCTTATTCTAGTCTGAAAACAGCTTATTTTTGATTTTGATACAACCAGACCATTTTGTTTTGTGACATAAAGAAATGTTTTTAGATGTTTAAAATGATCATCAACATTATTAGAGAATATTAATACATCATCAATGTAAACAATGCAAAATTTTGAATAATCATTATAGATTTCATTCATAATTCTTTGGAATTCAGAAGGAGCATTTTTAAGTCCGAAGGGCATCACATTCCATTCATATTGTCCAAAGGGAACTGTAAAAGCAGTTTTATATTTGTCTTTTTCAGAAATTTGTATTTGCCAAAATCCAGATTTCATATCGAATTTAGAAAATATATAAGCATTATGGAGTTTTTGTAATAAGTCTTTTTTATTTGGTATTGGATATCTGATCCATTTTAACGCTTTATTTAATGGTTTGTAATTAATTACTAATCTGGGTGTTCCTCTTTCAATTTCTGAATTTTTATTAACATAAAAGGCAGCACAACTCCAAGGAGATCTAGATTTAGAAATTAATCCTTTTTCTTCTAAATCTTGAATTTCTTTTTTACAATGTTCTTCTAATTCAGAATTCATTTGGATTGGTCTTGCTTTAGTTGGTATTTGTCTGTCATTGAAATCTTCTTCATAGGGGAGATCAACAATATGTTCTTTTCTGTTCCAAAAAGCATTAGGAATTTCTGAACAGACTTCTGTTTCTAATATTTTTAGGAATTTTTGAATTTTATTTTGAATTTCTTTTGTTTCTATTTGGTTTTGTATTCTTTTTAAAGAACATCTTTTTTAAGATTTTCTAATTGAAAAGTTTTTCCTTGGATTATAGTATTAATATTATTTTCATAGATTGAACATGCTTTTATTAAGTTAAGGTTTCTAGTTCGAGGTTTTTCTAAAAATTCAAATTTTAATTTTTATGATTGATTTTAGAAGAAATAGAATCATTGTTAACTTTATATGGGGTAATTAAACTAATAAAAGGAGTTCCTAATATTACAGTGTGATGAATATCATTTACTAAGACAAAAGTAGTCTTAATGTAAATACCATTATTTATTATTGATGCGTCTGTTTTTGAATTTACATTTAATCTTGAATTGTTAGCAGCTGAAAGTTTTTCTTGTGTTTTTTGTTGGAATTCAGTGGGTATTATTCCTGATTTAATACAATTTAAATCTGCACCAGTATCAAATAAGGCTATTGTATTCATTTTGAAATTTTCTGAAAATACTAGATTTATTTTTAAGATGTATTTTCTAGAAGTTATTTCTCTTAAAACAAAAAGAAAATCTTCAGGAATTTTTTCAATATTTTGAACGTTTTGGGTTTCATCGTTTTCTGTTTCTGAGGAACTCTCAATATTTATATTTTGTAAGATTAGTTTTATTGCTTCAGTATTTTGAATCTGTTTTTCTTTTAATTCTCTTATTTCTAATTTTATTTCTTTTATATCTTTTTGTAAGTCTTGGATTGTGATTCCTTTATCCTTTTTTCTTTTTTCTAATATTTCAGTTAAGTCGTAAGTATTTTTTGAAGTACTTGGGGATTTTTTATTTTCTTCTTTGTCATTAAGAGATTTTAAAATTTTTTCTAAATATTCTTTTTGGATTGTTGGGTCGTTAATATTTTTCAATATATCTAAAAGAAGTGATTGATCTCTGGTGAGCATATTGATTTGTTTTTCAGAATCACTACTAGTTATGATTTCATCAATTAATGATTCATCAGTATTGGTAGAGTATTCAGTTTCTGAGTTTCCTTCAGAAGAATCAATTAAGAGATTTGAAATTTTATTTAATATTTCTTCTTCTAATTCTAATTCATTTAATTTCCTATTTAATCTACAATAATTTGCCGTATGACCTTTCTTATGGCATCTATAACATTCAATATCTTTGAAGGATTTTTTGAATTCTTGTTTGTTATTTTTAAATTTTCTAAATGGTTTTCTTCTTGGTTTTTTATAAAATTCTTCTTTCGGATTAAAATTATCTTTTTGATTTCTTCTAAAGTTTTTCTTATAGGGTTTTTTATGTATTTTTTGACAATTTTCAGAGCATTTTGTTAAGGGTGGTTTATTAGTATTTATATCGAATTGATTACAAAAAGTTCCCAATTCTTGTTTTGTTCTTTTCATTTCCCATTTTAGATGTTTTTGTAACTTTAAATCTTGGCATATTTTTAGCCCTTCTTGTTGGGTTAGACTAATTAATTGACCATAAGTATATTCATTATATGCTATAATTTGTTTACCACTGTTTTCTCTAATTTTATTTCTTACCTTATCTCCTAGAAGAGTTGGTAAGCCTGCAAGGAATTTTTCTTTCCAAAATGGTTGATTAGAATCTTCTCTAAGCATTATTCTAGTTAAAAAAGTATTTTTATACCATTGAAAATTACTTAATTTTTTACATTTCAGATTTGATAGGAGTTCTGCATTTTTATCTTTTAGATGTGAAGGATCTCCAATAAAATGTAATGAAATCGTTAATATTAAAGTTGCAACAGCATCTTGTTGCGGATTACCATTTTCATCTAGAATTGGTATTCCTTCCTCATCTGTTTTTATAGAATTTAAAATATCTTCTTGTTGTTGGTTTGTGAGATAGTAATCCCACCAACCTTTTATTTGACCAGAGAATCCAGCAATGAGGAGCTCAGCAATAGTTTTATCTTGAGTTCCGATTTGGGTTTTATAGGCATTTGCAGCCATAGTCATTTGTTGTAATAAATTCAGAATGTTGTATTCTGTCATACCATCTATATTCCAATTATAGACTGAAGATGCCTTAAAATTTGGTTGGGTCAATGGTTTAACTACTCCTAAATCAGGAGCAGGAATAATTTGTAGGGATTGATCCCAACTTATTTTATTGATTTTTGTAGAATTTTGGAATTGTTCGATAGTTTCACTAATATCAGAATCTTGACTTAAAGTATTTATTCTAGGGACCGATGAAGGTGAATCTGGAACAGTTTGATTCATTGTTTCATTAGAACCGCTGGTTGTTGCCATTATTCTACTTAATTGATCTTGAATATTTTTTATAAATTCAGACTTATTATCTTGAATATTTTTTACACTAGGTTTAGATATTTGGTAAGGTTTAAAAATGGGATTTTTAAGTTTAGTGTCAATGTTTTCAGGGTTTATTATCGGTTGCTTTTGTAAATATTTTTCTAATTTGTCTAATTGCTTTCCTATAGTATTTAAATTAACATTTGTGAAATTATTTTGTGTTATAATATTTTTTATATTAACCTTATCATTTTCTCCTGGATTTTTTATTGGAATAGCTTCTATTTGTTGATTTTGTATATTTATTTTAATTCCTTGAAAAGGAGGATGATTAGATTGGATTGTCCTAGTATCAGTTATTGTTTGCCATTCTTGTGTTTTATTTCTTATTGTAACGGGATTTATACTTTTAGAAAAGGGATATTTTAATGAATTTTGAGAAGCATATATTTCAAACCAGTCAAAAAATAAAATATGTATTTTATTTATTTTTATAAATTCATAAAATTCTTCTTGAATAACTTTTCTAGAATTTATAAAGTGTTGGAAAAACCATATTCTTTTTTCCATATTATGTTTGGCATAAAAATCATCATGTAATATTTTTTTATTTATTTTAAATTCTTTTTCTATAACATTTAATTCATTTGTAATGTTTTCTGTAATTGCAGAAAATGTTGGACTAGTTGGTTCTTGATATGATTCTGAATTATGAAATTGTTTTTGAGAGCTTTCTTCTTTTATTTTCGTATAGATTGGTCTAGGAATTTCAGAGGCATAATCTACATTTCTTAAAACTGAATTAGGTAAATCTGAAGTAGAATATCTAGGTTGTGTTTTATAGGGAGAAATATTTATGACCGAAGGGATTTGTGATATTCTTCCTAGATCTATGGTATCTGTAATAGATGATTCATCGTATCTATTGCTACTACCAGATTTTCGATTAAATGAGAGTTTAACTTTTCCATCTGCGTATTGAGTTATTTCTTTTAGTTGAGTATTTGTTTCTATGTGTCCTATAGGTTCTGGATTAATAGCACCTTCTAAGATCCATTCTTCAGGTAGTGTTATATCTTTCCATTGAATTGGTTTTGGAATTACAGTATTGGATTTTCCTAAATCTGTTTGTAATAATAGGGTTTCTCCTTTCTTACTATGATATTTTACTTTTGTAGCAAAGGCAGAATTCATAGCCTTGTAATGGATTCTAAAAATGACAGCAACCGGAATTGATCCTTTAAGCATATTATAATTATGAGTTTTTATTTGTAAGACTAAGGATTTTAAAATGTTTTTATCGTTTAGAGATACAGAGAAGTTAGGATAACAATCAAAAGAAATTGGTCCGGTACACAGACTGGATTCAACAGAACTTAATAATGAATCTTCGAAATTTGTGAATCTGGCATCTCTTAAAATAGTAAGGATGGAAGTATTTAATCCTTCCTTAGTTAAGGGTTTTATTCCTACTTGAACTAAACCTATATGAATATATTTATAATTTTTATCTTTGTGTTTTTGTAAGGAATTTTGAGATAATAAATTAATTGTTTCAAAAGGTTTAGTAAGTTGTATATCTCTTTCTTCTGTTTTAATCGTGAAATCAGATTTAAATATTTGGAATCTGGAGTATTTGTAAATCTGATCTTTATTTATTCTAGGAATTTCCCAGTTATCAATAGATTTATAAAAATCTTCTATAATTATTTCTTCGGCATTAATTATTTTATTATTATCATAAAAAGATGTACCAGCAGAGTTTAGAGAGGTAGATCTAGAGAAAATTGAATCCATAAATAAAAATTTTATCTTGAAATAAAATTTCTCTCTACAATCCTAAGCAATTCTTAGGGTTAACGGCCTTAAAGGACTTACTACCCAGACTTTCTTAGGCAAAACACTCAAGAGATCTTAAATTTCTAGAACTTAATTTTTTATTAAAGATTTATTTCTATAAACTACACACCCCCCGTGTTTTGCCTAAGAAAGTCTGGGTAGTAAGTCCTTTAAGGCCGTTAACCCTAAGAATTGCTTAGGATTGTAGAGAGAAATTTTATTTCAAGATAAAATTTTTATTTATGGATTCAATTTTCTCTAGATCTACCTCTCTAAACTCTGCTGGTACATCTTTTTATGATAATAATAAAATAATTAATGCCGAAGAAATAATTATAGAAGATTTTTATAAATCTATTGATAACTGGGAAATTCCTAGAATAAATAAAGATCAGATTTACAAATACTCCAGATTCCAAATATTTAAATCTGATTTCACGATTAAAACAGAAGAAAGAGATATACAACTTACTAAACCTTTTGAAACAATTAATTTATTATCTCAAAATTCCTTACAAAAACACAAAGATAAAAATTATAAATATATTCATATAGGTTTAGTTCAAGTAGGAATAAAACCCTTAACTAAGGAAGGATTAAATACTTCCATCCTTACTATTTTAAGAGATGCCAGATTCACAAATTTCGAAGATTCATTATTAAGTTCTGTTGAATCCAGTCTGTGTACCGGACCAATTTCTTTTGATTGTTATCCTAACTTCTCTGTATCTCTAAACGATAAAAACATTTTAAAATCCTTAGTCTTACAAATAAAAACTCATAATTATAATATGCTTAAAGGATCAATTCCGGTTGCTGTCATTTTTAGAATCCATTACAAGGCTATGAATTCTGCCTTTGCTACAAAAGTAAAATATCATAGTAAGAAAGGAGAAACCCTATTATTACAAACAGATTTAGGAAAATCCAATACTGTAATTCCAAAACCAATTCAATGGAAAGATATAACACTACCTGAAGAATGGATCTTAGAAGGTGCTATTAATCCAGAACCTATAGGACACATAGAAACAAATACTCAACTAAAAGAAATAACTCAATACGCAGATGGAAAAGTTAAACTCTCATTTAATCGAAAATCTGGTAGTAGCAATAGATACGATGAATCATCTATTACAGATACCATAGATCTAGGAAGAATATCACAAATCCCTTCGGTCATAAATATTTCTCCCTATAAAACACAACCTAGATATTCTACTTCAGATTTACCTAATTCAGTTTTAAGAAATGTAGATTATGCCTCTGAAATTCCTAGACCAATCTATACGAAAATAAAAGAAGAAAGCTCTCAAAAACAATTTCATAATTCAGAATCATATCAAGAACCAACTAGTCCAACATTTTCTGCAATTACAGAAAACATTACAAATGAATTAAATGTTATAGAAAAAGAATTTAAAATAAATAAAAAAATATTACATGATGATTTTTATGCCAAACATAATATGGAAAAAAGAATATGGTTTTTCCAACACTTTATAAATTCTAGAAAAGTTATTCAAGAAGAATTTTATGAATTTATAAAAATAAATAAAATACATATTTTATTTTTTGACTGGTTTGAAATATATGCTTCTCAAAATTCATTAAAATATCCCTTTTCTAAAAGTATAAATCCCGTTACAATAAGAAATAAAACACAAGAATGGCAAACAATAACTGATACTAGGACAATCCAATCTAATCATCCTCCTTTACAAGGAATTAAAATAAATATACAAAATCAACAAATAGAAGCTATTCCAATAAAAAATCCAGGAGAAAATGATAAGGTTAATATAAAAAATATTATAACACAAAATAATTTCACAAATGTTAATTTAAATACTATAGGAAAGCAATTAGACAAATTAGAAAAATATTTACAAAAGCAACCGATAATAAACCCTGAAAACATTGACACTAAACTTAAAAATCCCATTTTTAAACCTTACCAAATATCTAAACCTAGTGTAAAAAATATTCAAGATAATAAGTCTGAATTTATAAAAAATATTCAAGATCAATTAAGTAGAATAATGGCAACAACCAGCGGTTCTAATGAAACAATGAATCAAACTGTTCCAGATTCACCTTCATCGGTCCCTAGAATAAATACTTTAAGTCAAGATTCTGATATTAGTGAAACTATCGAACAATTCCAAAATTCTACAAAAATCAATAAAATAAGTTGGGATCAATCCCTACAAATTATTCCTGCTCCTGATTTAGGAGTAGTTAAACCATTGACCCAACCAAATTTTAAGGCATCTTCAGTCTATAATTGGAATATAGATGGTATGACAGAATACAACATTCTGAATTTATTACAACAAATGACTATGGCTGCAAATGCCTATAAAACCCAAATCGGAACTCAAGATAAAACTATTGCTGAGCTCCTCATTGCTGGATTCTCTGGTCAAATAAAAGGTTGGTGGGATTACTATCTCACAAACCAACAACAAGAAGATATTTTAAATTCTATAAAAACAGATGAGGAAGGAATACCAATTCTAGATGAAAATGGTAATCCGCAACAAGATGCTGTTGCAACTTTAATATTAACGATTTCATTACATTTTATTGGAGATCCTTCACATCTAAAAGATAAAAATGCAGAACTCCTATCAAATCTGAAATGTAAAAAATTAAGTAATTTTCAATGGTATAAAAATACTTTTTTAACTAGAATAATGCTTAGAGAAGATTCTAATCAACCATTTTGGAAAGAAAAATTCCTTGCAGGCTTACCAACTCTTCTAGGAGATAAGGTAAGAAATAAAATTAGAGAAAACAGTGGTAAACAAATTATAGCATATAATGAATATACTTATGGTCAATTAATTAGTCTAACCCAACAAGAAGGGCTAAAAATATGCCAAGATTTAAAGTTACAAAAACATCTAAAATGGGAAATGAAAAGAACAAAACAAGAATTGGGAACTTTTTGTAATCAATTCGATATAAATACTAATAAACCACCCTTAACAAAATGCTCTGAAAATTGTCAAAAAATACATAAAAAACCCTATAAGAAAAACTTTAGAAGAAATCAAAAAGATAATTTTAATCCGAAAGAAGAATTTTATAAAAAACCAAGAAGAAAACCATTTAGAAAATTTAAAAATAACAAACAAGAATTCAAAAAATCCTTCAAAGATATTGAATGTTATAGATGCCATAAGAAAGGTCATACGGCAAATTATTGTAGATTAAATAGGAAATTAAATGAATTAGAATTAGAAGAAGAAATATTAAATAAAATTTCAAATCTCTTAATTGATTCTTCTGAAGGAAACTCAGAAACTGAATACTCTACCAATACTGATGAATCATTAATTGATGAAATCATAACTAGTAGTGATTCTGAAAAACAAATCAATATGCTCACCAGAGATCAATCACTTCTTTTAGATATATTGAAAAATATTAACGACCCAACAATCCAAAAAGAATATTTAGAAAAAATTTTAAAATCTCTTAATGACAAAGAAGAAAATAAAAAATCCCCAAGTACTTCAAAAAATACTTACGACTTAACTGAAATATTAGAAAAAAGAAAAAAGGATAAAGGAATCACAATCCAAGACTTACAAAAAGATATAAAAGAAATAAAATTAGAAATAAGAGAATTAAAAGAAAAACAGATTCAAAATACTGAAGCAATAAAACTAATCTTACAAAATATAAATATTGAGAGTTCCTCAGAAACAGAAAACGATGAAACCCAAAACGTTCAAAATATTGAAAAAATTCCTGAAGATTTTCTTTTTGTTTTAAGAGAAATAACTTCTAGAAAATACATCTTAAAAATAAATCTAGTATTTTCAGAAAATTTCAAAATGAATACAATAGCCTTATTTGATACTGGTGCAGATTTAAATTGTATTAAATCAGGAATAATACCCACTGAATTCCAACAAAAAACACAAGAAAAACTTTCAGCTGCTAACAATTCAAGATTAAATGTAAATTCAAAAACAGACGCATCAATAATAAATAATGGTATTTACATTAAGACTACTTTTGTCTTAGTAAATGATATTCATCACACTGTAATATTAGGAACTCCTTTTATTAGTTTAATTACCCCATATAAAGTTAACAATGATTCTATTTCTTCTAAAATCAATCATAAAAAATTAAAATTTGAATTTTTAGAAAAACCTCGAACTAGAAACCTTAACTTAATAAAAGCATGTTCAATCTATGAAAATAATATTAATACTATAATCCAAGGAAAAACTTTTCAATTAGAAAATCTTAAAAAAGATGTTTCTTTAAAAAGAATACAAAACCAAATAGAAACAAAAGAAATTCAAAATAAAATTCAAAAATTCCTAAAAATATTAGAAACAGAAGTCTGTTCAGAAATTCCTAATGCTTTTTGGAACAGAAAAGAACATATTGTTGATCTCCCCTATGAAGAAGATTTCAATGACAGACAAATACCAACTAAAGCAAGACCAATCCAAATGAATTCTGAATTAGAAGAACATTGTAAAAAAGAAATTCAAGATTTAGAAGAAAAAGGATTAATTTCTAAATCTAGATCTCCTTGGAGTTGTGCTGCCTTTTATGTTAATAAAAATTCAGAAATTGAAAGAGGAACACCCAGATTAGTAATTAATTACAAACCATTAAATAAAGCGTTAAAATGGATCAGATATCCAATACCAAATAAAAAAGACTTATTACAAAAACTCCATAATGCTTATATATTTTCTAAATTCGATATGAAATCTGGATTTTGGCAAATACAAATTTCTGAAAAAGACAAATATAAAACTGCTTTTACAGTTCCCTTTGGACAATATGAATGGAATGTGATGCCCTTCGGACTTAAAAATGCTCCTTCTGAATTCCAAAGAATTATGAATGAAATCTATAATGATTATTCAAAATTTTGCATTGTTTACATTGATGATGTATTAATATTCTCTAATAATGTTGATGATCATTTTAAACATCTAAAAACATTTCTTTATGTCACAAAACAAAATGGTCTGGTTGTATCCAAATCAAAAATAAGCTGTTTTCAGACTAGAATAAGATTTTTAGGTCATTACATATCTCGTGGTACTATAACTCCCATTGAGAGATCTTTAGAATTTACAAATAAATTTCCAGACAAAATACTCGATAAAACCCAATTACAAAGATTCTTAGGAAGCCTAAATTATGTTCTAGATTTTTGTCCAAATATCAATAAGATAGCAAAACCCTTACATGATAGACTCAGAAAAAACCCAAAACCATGGACAGAAAAACATACAGAAATCGTAAAAAATATCAAAAAACAAGTGTTAGAAATTCCATGTCTTCACATAGCAGATCCCAACCTACAAAAAATCGTAGAGACAGATGCATCAGATTTAGGATATGGAGGTATATTAAAACAAAAACAAGAGAATAAAGAAAACATAGTTCAGTACACTTCTGCCCATTGGAATGATACCCAGAAAAATTATTCAGCCATAAAGAAAGAAATTCTGAGTATTGTCTTATGTGTTCAAAAATTTCAGAGTGATCTTTTAAATCAAAAATTTTATTAAGAATAGATTGTAAAAGTGCAAAAGAAATTTTACAAAAGGATGTCCAAAATCTTGCCTCAAAACAAATTTTTGCAAGATGGCAAGCTATTCTTAGCATATTTGATTTTGAAATCGAATTCATAAAAGGAGATACAAATTCTTTACCTGATTTCCTCACAAGAGAATTTCTCCAAAACAGAAATGCCACCCAAAAAGGATAGTCTTGGTTTAATTGATTTATCTCAAAGAAGCCGTTTTGTTTATAGATGTTGGATTTAAGGTTTCTATATATTAAAGGATCAATCCAATATAGAAAACAACACTTATCATTTTCAAAGAACACATTTCTCTATTCAACGTTGTATTGAGCAATCAATAACTACTACTTATCTTCAAACTCAACACACCGAAAATCAGCACACTCTTTATAGCAATAATCTGATCTTCTGAGATCATCTTGTGCTGATGTTTCGTTACTCTTCACAAGCTATTCATTTTACTATATCTTATTGAGAAGAGTCTGTAATCTGGAAAAGATCTTTTCCAGAACTTTGTTGTGTTCGTTCTATTGTGTTGTGAAACTAAGAGTTTTAGTGGGCTAAGAGTAAGTAGAAGTGGATGTGTACAAGAGTTGTACTGTAAAAATCAAAGTCTTTTAGTGATATCTTCTGTAAACAGAAAAGGGGGATCATAGAAGATTTCATCTTCGAACTTCCAGAAACAACCAATGTCTACTGCCTAATGTTTTATTGTTTTCACCTCATACCATCATATCGTTTCTGCACTTATTATTGTGATCTGTTGGATATTTATTCGAACAAGATAAGTTATAATCTCATTCTAGCACTCTTTGCAAAAATGCCCAGCAAAGGAACGAGTTTATTCACCCCCCTCTAAACTCTATATCGTCTCCAACAGTATATATATAATATTGTATATATATAATTATTTATACATAAAATATTATATACATATATAAGTTATTATTAAAAAATATTTATTTAATAATACTTATATATAAATTTTGGTATATAACTCAATAATTGAAAAGTTACTGACGATATACTTCATTGGTGACCAAATCTTAAATTTCTCATCAAATCTATTCATGAAAAAAAAAATTACGAATGATATATATGAAAAATCTTTTGAGTTGCATGTAATTAAAAGAAATCATTCATATTATTAAATTTCAGAAATTAGGATATATATATATCAAGAACTAGAAATCATAGATGATTTCTTTGCCTATAAACAATTCTCCTCAAATCTAACGAAGAAAAACAATTAATGGATTTACATCCAAATTATGAGATATCTTCATATAGATAACCAAGAACACCAAGTGCATAGAGTTGTATGCATTTTAAAAAAAAATTTACGTCCTCAATTTACATATAAAAAATATGTGATTTGCACAACAATAAAAAATAAATTATTTTACGAAAATCATGGATTCACAGATATGATAAAAGTAATATTTGATACATCAAACAATCTTTAAATTGTATGTGATCGATCAATAATGTATCTTTCAAAGTTATATCAAATCAAGTTGTCTTTGGTCTATCAATAATTTAACTTTTCAGAGTTATATCAAATCAAAATTTTCATTTAATAAAAAATATCATCCGTCTCGTCTACAGGAGGGAGAGTGGACTTTTAATTTTTAAAACAATTTCACTCTCTCGCCCTTTGTTGGGGTGGGGGAGTGGAAGAGTTAAACCTACGTTAAGGGTCTAACCCACTTGTGATATTGTCCGTTTTGGTCCATTGTCTCATGAGTTTAAAACATGTCACAAAAAGTTGATACACGCCTATTTAAATGCCCAACATTTCTCCCATGGTTTAGCGATGTTAGATTTCACCTAAGAGCCTTCACCCTTATTTTCGGGACTCGGTGTCCTCGCTGAGCCTTGCCCTACTATCCAAACTCACGTGGAGTCGGTCTGATACCAAATGTAATGTCCTAGCCCATTTATGATATTGTCCACTTTGGCCCGTGGTCTCACGAGTTTAAAACGCGTCACAAGGGGTTGCTATATACCTATTTAAGTACTCAATATCTCTCTCGTGGTTTGACGATGTGAAATTTCGCGTTTTCAAGACATGAGGCCACGGGCCAAAACGGACAATATGATAAGTGGGCTGGGCCATTACATTTGGTATCAGAGCGACTCCGTGTGGATTTGGGATAGTTGGACAAACCTCAGCGAGGACGCTGAGTCCCGAAAGGGGGGTGGAGGCTCTTAGGCAAAATTCCACATCGCTAAACCACGAGAGATATGTGGAACATTTAAATGAGTGTGCATCAACCCCTTTTGACACGTTTTAAAGTGGTGAAGAGATGGGCTAAAGCGGACAATATCACAAGTAGGCTTGGCTGTTATATTTTGTATTAGAGCGACTCCACGTAGGTTTGAGATGATCGAGTGGTTCCCGAAAAGGAGGGTTAGGCCCTTAAGCGAAATCTCACATCGCCAAACCACGAGAAACATGCTGGACATTTAAATAGGCATGTAGCAACTACATATGACGCGTTTTAAACTCATGATACCACGGGCCAAAACATACAATATCACAAGTGGACTGAGCCGTTACAATCACTTCCCCTAGAACACACTCCACCATCGGGGAGAAGAAGTTTACCTTCCCCCGCTTCTGCCACGGGCGGGGAAGCACCTATCAATTTTTTTCGATTTTTTTAAATTATAATTTGATAAACTTTTATGAGATACCACATTTTGATAACATTATGATAAAAAGAAAGAAAAAGTATTATATTCTGATAAAAAATATGGAATTTGTTGGAATTTATTATTTCTAACCAGGATTTATTCTATAAAAGTTCTTGTCATGATGATCCACAATGAGTCAATTTTCATTCGTAAAGAATTAAAAATAGCTCATCTTACATCAACATTTATTCTATAAAATTTCTTGTCGTGATGATCCATAATGAGTCAATATTCATTTGTAAAGAATTAAAAATAGCTCCTCTTACATCAACATGATTTCTAATTATATATATTTTTTAAATAATATTTTACTAACTATATATATTTGCTAAATAATATTTTAATATACAATTTATAACAATTCCAACATACATACAGTGTATTGTTTCAAAAAGAGAGAGGAGTTTTTGAAATCTGAAATGATTTTTTTTTTTTTTACTTTTCAATTTCAAAAAAAAAAGCAAATTTTTGGATTTTTAATCCCAAATTTTGTGTTTGTTATCATCATTTTAATTCAAATCTTGAAGCTGGTCTCAATGTTTATTTTTAAAAAATGATAATGATTTTTTGATAAATAAATGAAATTTTTTTATAGACACTCTCCAATATTTTTGTTAAATCCAAAGTTTCCATTTACAATCATTTATAGTTCACATTACCATCAGACCATATTTTTTGTAAAAGCTTCAACAATTATATTATTATTTTTATTTAAAATCATTACTTGAAAAAGCACAGACAAGTGAAAGCTCGACAAAAAACCTTCTAAAGAATCTTACCAAAGATTCCTTCCAAACTGTTTCGTTTCAGATAATTCCTCAAAAACCTATCACACTACAAATTCCCAGCTTGTTCTTACACAACCACCCATTAAACGCTCATTCTGATTATTTTGTGAAAAATAATTGGCAAAATATAATACATGTTGAATTAGGATTCATGAAAAAGATCCATTTGAAACACTTCAGAAATAATTTGGAAAAGGTCGATATTATAACCTTGGAATGTAAATAAGACTCCTTTTTTCTACCAAGCAAGCATTCCGGAAACTATGACTCAGAATGTTTAAAAAATTTCTACCAGACCAAAGCCATAATGATCCCCGCTTATTCCACCTGCAAAATCCAAAAGTCATGCTCAATTGACTGGGGCTATAATCTTTCAAAACCCATATTATTCCCAGAAAAATATAAAGAAGCCTCATTTGAAACAACTTTGACTACTGGGACTTCAACAGGCCTGGTACAATTCTTTCTTAATTCAAAACCAAAAACACAAGCATACATGGTTATTCTATTTTGATACCAAGATTGTAACCCCAAAAAATTCCCAGCTTGGTGGTACACATGGTGGGAATATTTCGGATCAACTTAGAGATACTCAAACACCCTGTCCAACATTCATTTAATCTTTTTAGAACCCAATATACCCCCCCAACAGCAGGAAGAAAAACGATTCCATCCTCTTGCCCTTTTTTGTATGAAATTCTATCCTCCCGGGTCTTTCTGGACTGTTGAATTTCAGATGAGAAATTTTACAATAAGAGAGATTCAAAGTTAAATGGTGGGACAAATTCAAAATTCCTCGAGCCTTACAGCTACCAATGTCCAAGATTGGACGTTAATAATAAATACCAGAGTCCCAACTCAGAACCACTTTACAGGATTCCAACACGGCAACATACAGAATCTTAGCACAGAATCCCATATGACGGCAATGCTTGCATCTGCAAAAACCTGAAGAAATGCAAGCTATATTAATGAAATTCTCACCAGGACCTTCAAGAAAGTCAGAATCCTCTGATGATTCGCTCAATTTAGAAGACGATGACTCCTTGGACCAGACGACCCTGGACCGATTTTGGAAATAGTGGAGTATAAATGTTGTATAAATTCCTGTATTAGATTGTTGAGTATTGTATTTGTATTTGTATTATGTACGTAGTTATGTGTTAAAATAAAATAAAAAAAAAAAAAAAATCCGAAAATACCCCTAAAAAAGTCTATAAAAGGGGACTACTCTCGGTATTAAGGTACCGAAACATTTACTACCTCTACCCACATCTCTCTTCTTCTCTTTCTCTCTCCCTCTCCTCTTTACCACTCATTTCCAGATCAAAATTCCTTGAACCCATTTTCAGAAATACCGAAACCTTCTCAGATCCAAATCCTTTAAACATTATCCAGAAATCCGAAACCCTTTGATTGTACTTTCATTATAAAGATTGATTCCAAAGGTTAGTAATAAAATTTTGTTTTAATTCTGGTGTTCTTTCATATATAATATAAATACATCATGGCTGGTTAAACCGCCTAATTCTTAAGATTCGTGAGTTCTTTGCAAAAGTATGCTCTGTATATAGACCCCTTAAAGGTATATACATCAGAAATGAGGAACCACAGCCTTAAAGAATTTATATTTTCCGCAAATTATCATTCTTGAGGTTTTGCCTAAGAAAGTCGGGGTAGTAAGTCCTTAAGGCCGGTTAACCCTAAGAATTGCTTAGGATTGTAGAGAGAGAAATTTATTTCAAGATAAAATTTTTATTTATGGATTCAATTTCTCTAGATCTACCTCTCTAAACTCTGCTGGTACATTTTAGATAATAATAAAATAATTAATGCCGAAGAAATAATTATAGAAAGATTTTTATAAATCATTGATAAATGGGAAATTCCTAGAAAAATAAAGATCAGTTTACAAATACTCACAGATTCCAAATATTTAAATCTGATTTCACGATTTTAAACAGAAGAAAGAGATATACAACTTACTAAACTTTTGAAACAATAATTTATTATCTCAAAATTCTTACAAAACACACAAGATAAAAATTATAAATTATTCATATAGGTATCAGTAGGAATAAAACCCTTAACTAAGGAAGGATAAATACTTCCATCCTTACTATTTTAAGAGATGCCAGATTCAAAAATTTCGAAGATTCATTATTAAGTTCTGTGAATCCAGTCTGTGTACCGGACCAATTTCTTTTGATTGTATCAACTTTCTGTATCTCTAAACGATAAAAAACATTTTAAAATCCTTAGTCTTACAAAAAAAACTCATAATTATAATATGCTTAAAGGATCAATTCCGGTTGTGTCATTTTTAGAATCCATTACAAGGCTATGAATTTTGCCTTTGCTACAAAAGTAAAATATCATAGTAAGAAAGGAGAAACCTATTATTACAAACAGATTTAGGAAAATCCAATACTGTATTCAAAACCAATTCAATGGAAGATAAGATAAACACTCCTGAGAATGGACTTAGAAGGTGCTATAATCCGAAACCTATAGGACACATAGAAACAAAACTCAACTAAAAGAAATAACCAATACGCAGTGGAAAAGATAAACTCTCATTAATCGAAATCTGGTAGTAGCAATAGATACGATGATCATCTATTACAGATACCATAGATCTAGGAAGAATATCACAAATCCTTCGGTCATAAATATTTCTCCCTATAAACACAACCTAGATATTCACTTCAGATTTACCTAATTCAGTTTTAAGAAATGTAGATTATGCCTCTGAAATTCCTAGACCAATCTATACGAAAAATAAAGAAGAAAGCTCTAAAAACAATTTCATAATCAGAATCATATCAAGAACAACTAGTCCAACATTTTCTGCAATTACAGAAAACATTACAAATGAATAAATGTTATAGAAAGAATTAAAATAAAAAAAAAATATTACATGATGATTTTATGCTTAAACACTCTATCTAAAAAAATTTCAGCTTTCCAATTTTATTTTTCAAACACCACCTACTTATGATTTTTCTCACTTCTTTACAATCTATAAATTTAGGTACTGTATTTGCAAATCCTTAAAAAATTGAATTATAATTTTTCCTTTAAAAGTTTTGCAAATTTATAGTGAAAAAGTTCATAATAATTTTTCTAAGCATTTGCAAATACTATGTTAATCATTATTGTTATTATTTAGAGTTGTTCATGCATCTTACACTACCACTCAGCAAAATGACGGGTCAGTCAATTCAACTCACCAAATTACACATAAAATTGACTAGGTCCGCCTTGCCACCAAAATAGGTGAATTTGGTTGCCTCGACCCGCCAGAAAGAAGGCCTGCACCGCTAATGGAGGGTTATATATGGTTGAGGGCTTGCCCACATACTAATATTTTTTGACATGTCTACTAGTATTTCATCCTTACGATTATGAGATGTTATTATATAATTAATTAATAAAATTAGAAAAGTAAGAGCATTTGAATAATCACTTAAATTATTCATATCGTGTAATGAATATATTTAAATTTTTTTAAATATTATTATAAAATGTTTATAATATGAGATAACACTCAGAAGAGTATATCAATTTTTTCTGCCGTCAAATTGACTTATTTACCACTGCATCTGATATATTGAATGATTAAAATAGTTATTAATAAAAAATATATATAAAAATCACTTATTATTTTTTCTATCAAAAATTTTTAAATAATAAATAAATAATTTTCAAAAAGTAAAAATTATGGTCATTTATTAGATGAATAAATTTTTATTACAAAAAGTCATTATTTTTTGAAATATGTTAAAAATATTTATTGAAACGTCCATTATTTTTAAACTTTAAAATCATATTATTTTTTTTTTTAAATTCGAAACTTGCAATTTAAAATATTCAACTATTAGAACATCAAAAAATTAATTCAACATTTAAACTTTCAAGTGCATAAAAATCCCAAATCGTCGATTAACAAAAATCTTATGTCAACCATTAACACGATCAAAACTACAAAATTCAAAATAAAGTATAAAAATCTCTAAATAAATCATTCTCAAAATATTTATTTCAAAATTTAAATTATAATGCTAATGCGGAAAATAAATGTGGGAACATTTCATGTTCACAATCTTAATTTTGATGTTGGTAAAACTTTTGTCCAGTCAAAGGACAATAATAGACGTTGCATCAGAGCTTAAAGACAAAAGTGTTCCAGAAAGAACAAGACAAATTTCGAGGAACAAATTCAAAATGTAACGGATACAATAATTGAGTCTCACTATCAAACTTCGCGCCTATAAGTAGCGGGTAAAGATCAGTGAAGACATATACAACACAAGAGAGAAAAGAAAAAGGCACGCTTCAAAGTCATATAAGCTTAAGAGAGAAGCATTCAGCCCAGTCGGGAGAACACTTAAACGTGTTATCTGATTTAGATTAGAAGCATATTTCCCTCAGTGTGTGAGAACACTTTCGGGTAGTTTTCAGAGATCAGTTCTCTTACACACACACACATACCACTGCTCAAATACAGTCTTGTACAAAGACAATAAACTTGTGTATGTATTCTTTCTTACATATATGTTAAAGAAGTGTTGACTGATAGGTGCTGCCTTCAGTCTAGTATACAAGTATTTGTATCGATCCAAGTTTTCTAGTGAATCTTACCCGAGGTGGTAGAAGGGGTGACGTAGGAGCAGTTGAAGTCTCCGAACATCCATAAACATATTTTGTGTATTTAACTTTTTAACTCTTGTTTTCAAATTGATTTAACTAGTTAGAGCATCCGTTGGTTCAGTTCTCATCATAATTGAACTAATGAATACAAAAACTAATCTAGTCTTTTGGTTATTCAGTTACACAAGATATACAAATATCGTTTGCATGCATGCAGTTTACGTGAGTTGTCTTTTGAACTTTATATTTATACTAAACTAATAATAATAATAATAATAATATCAATTTAAAAACAATTAATATACCAAAAAATCACGATGTCACTGTTTATTAAAAAATTGAAAAACGTAATATTATGTAAAAAAATTATATTTTATTTAATATTTTAAAGAATAATAAATATTTAATATATAAAAATAACACAATAATCATAATAGTGCATATGTTTAAATAAAGTTTATATTTTTAAAAGACATCATATTCAAATTTTAATTTTAAAACGGAAATCGAAAAGAACATTATATTATTAACCTATTTATTATTATTTATTTATTATAAAATTTAATACATTATACGGAAAATATGATTTTTTTTAGAAAATCTATTTTGACGGAAATTTTCTGAATTCGCAACTATTCTTTTATATTCCAACTATGTATCTTAACTGATGCTCTCTCTAGAAAGCCCACTTCAATCCTATACAAGCCTCAAAGCCCAGTACTTAGACAAGGCCCAACATCAAGAAAGCCCATTTCAATCCAGTGCCCTTCTACAAACCGAGATGCACATTTTCGTGTTCTCAATCCCTTTCCTTCACATTTGAGCTGAAAGCAGCAGAACGTTGAAATGAGGAAATTCGATCCATGGCCAGTGTTCTTCAAGAGGGAATGGAATCGAAACTGGCCATTTCTGGTGGGTTTCGCCATTACGGGTACCTTAATCACCAAGTTCTCCCTCAGCCTCACGGGTCCGTGATTTTCCCCGAATTTTTTTTTCATTTTTTTGGCCATAAAACGTGATATCTTCCTCATCTTATTCGTATTTTCTTCTTATTTTTAGAGGAGGACAAGAAGAATTCTAAGTTTGCGCAGAGGCACATGAAGAAGTAGGTTTGTTTTCCTGGTTATACACCTTGGGACTGATTTTGTGAAGTTCAGATCTATGTCTAACTTGTTTGTATTTCTGGACTTGACTGTGTTGATTTCAATTTCTCCATGGTATCGCGTAAAGGTTACACGGTTTTAACTTCACTGTTGCGTGGTTAGCGTTCTATGTATTTGATCTATGCCTGCTTTGTCTATTATGGATCAAAGGGTCATAGTTTAACTGGTTTTGGCATAGAATAGATCAGCTTATCACCTTAGGTTCAGGGTAAACGTTATTAATACTACTAAAGATTTTTGGGACATTCATTCATAGGGAAATCAAGCAGTAGTTTTCTAGTTTCATTTACCTTGGTCATCTCATCTGTATACTACTTGCTAAGTTGTTCGTGTTAGAGTATGTGTCCAGTGACCCAACTTGTGGTTTGTGCTTTATTGGATCTAATGAAAAAACAATTTTTATTTTAATAATATTTTAAGGTTTTATAAAATTTTGACATTTATTTTATATGTATTCTCATGCAAGTTACATAGATAACGTCATTGAATATATATAATAAGTACCACGAGGTCTGCTTTTTAACGTAAGATCATGAAACTCATTAGGAAGTGTACCATATATTCTAAACAGGTTTTTGGTTGAATCATCTGTCTAAAATAAAGATAAAGGTCGCTTGAGCTTGAGACTAGCATTGATGATGTAAACGTTATGTTTCGTTGGTAAGAGTATGAAAATGTTCATTTATAAAGATCGGTGATCATTTGATGATGCACTGAACAACCCTCATCCGGACTGTCAAAGTGGTTATTACTTATCGAGTAGAATAGTATGCGTCATTTGATTCGAGACAATGTAGATGCTATACGTACTAGCATGAACTTTGATCCGTTGCCCGACTCCATTGAGGGTCATCAGGTTGCGAACTTGAGTTTAGTTTTGAAATACGTAGGAGCAAATGCGTTGTAGTCGGAGATTCACCGTTTGCCTACGGGAGAAGATAGGCCGTAGATATCCTATGTGATCTGATGAGTTAATAGTGCAAGAAATCTCTGGACAGAGTAAGACATTTGCATTTGGGAAAGATGTTTCCTTAGTTGCGCATACTATGCCACTATTAGTACTAAAAAATAAATCATATTGTTATCGAATTCATATGCAATTATTGGTATACCAATGGTTGCAGATTTGATCGGGATATATGAGTTGAAGGGACCATACCGTACGTTAACTATAATTTAAGGTTCTTGCAGCACTATCAATGATGTCTAGGGGATGGGGCGATGATACTAGACGCTCTTACCATGATACGATGAGTGCAATCAGAAATGAATTCTGACATTTTTGATCAAAGTGTTGATGAAAATAATGACTCTAATTAGTGTAAGCTTCAATAAGAATAAATGTTATTCTGAATTACATGGAGATATAAACCCACAATTAATTGTATCTATAAACCATTGAGGGCCACACAAATATCGAATTATGTGTTCCCGTTGAGATAGTCAAAGTCCAAAGAGTTGAATTTGACAACTGTAGTTTGATGAAGATCAAACAGAATACTTGTAAAGGAGTTTATAAATTTATAAGATGAAAGAAATAGAAGTTAACTCCTAATTGAGCAAAGAGAGTGGAACTGTTTGTTTTGTTGAAGTCGTTCACAAAATTGGCAGCTGCAAAAAATATATCAGTAAAAATTTGATCTTCGAAATTTTCAATTTTCATTATATGAACAAAATTTGTATCCTTGGTACATTGGCGCTGTTAGATCGTCTATCGAAATTATAATGAGTTCACAATTATCTATTTAGTGAATTTGAAATTTGCTTATTAAAATAATGATATTAAAAGTAATGACTACTAATATGTACAAAATTCTCATAAAATATTTTAGAAGGGTCTTGAATTAATTAACCAATAATTTAATTAAAGAAATTAAGTTGTGGTTATTTAATTTAATTAATATGTCTGTGCATATTTTAAATGTGTATGTGTCGATATATATACACACACACTTTTTATAAGGAGATATAATGTGTATATAAAATATATATATCATGCATTATCAAAAGTTGAATAATACATGATATAATATTAATATGGTTATTTTAATTGGTGAAAATTGAGAGTCGTAACGACACTAGGATTCCTAATTCTAGTGACATAGGACTTGTGTATTTTTAATAAATATGTTGTCAAAGGCTGATAACGAACAACCCAACATAAAATTACACACAACACAAAACAACACAAAAATTCTCTTTCCCTTCTCAAACTTTCGGCCAACATAAAGTTTTTGAAAGAAATACTTCGGCCGAAACCACTTCCGCCGCCGCACCGACTCCGAATTTCTGAAATTCGTGAGTCTTAGTCTCAACGTAGAAATTGCTTGTGATTTCTATTGCAATCCAAACAAAGAACAAAGTCTCCGAACATGGACTGAAATTGATGATCAAAGGCGGTAGATCCGTTCGAAGAGATATACAAGAATGACCAACTCCGCTAATCCCGGACTGGTTTGATGTCCAATGTAATATATGCGAAGATAATAATTCTAAACAACATATGATTGTTTAAATTCATACGACGCTTAAGAAAAGTTTCGAGCGTCGAACAAAAATATTTAAATTTCCATTGCGCCTTGTCCCATCGATTCGATCATCAGTTGTTTATAGTACTTTTATGGCGATCAAATTTAAATTGTTGTATTGGGTGCTTCATGTGGATGTAATACCATCAGCGAGAGAGAGATTTGAGATTATATAACAAATTATGTTACTCGGTTTTCTTTTCCTTCCGACGTGAATCCATGATTTCTTTCTTCACAGTTTTTAAGTTTCTTCTTTGCCGTAAAGACACTCAATATTGTAAATGGCGAGGCGGTTGGTGAGCGCCTAGGCGGTTGAATTTTTTTAAGCAATTTTTTTTATAGATAATCATATATACTCCTGCAATATAATCACAAATAACTATCATTTTTTATGTAAGACTATAATTAAATAATTTTTAAACATAAAGAAGTTTCATACAATATAATATCATCTAGATAATGTACAAATAAATATATAAATGCAAACAAACAAGATAATTAATAAAAATTCATCATCATATTAATGCTATTATGTTAACAAAATAATATTAATACTTTTACCAAAAAACCAAGTTTAAATTTCAAAATTTCAATCCATTATTAAAACAAGTACTAAACTAAACATAACTAATCTTCCAAATCATCTACATATGCACAATCTACTACATTCATAATCCTCTCATCACAGGACTCAAAATCAACATTTTCTTCATTCTCTTCCTTTGATGTATCTAAATCTTCGTCAAGTTCTCTAATAGGGATGTTCCTTCCACTCCTCCTTGGTTGAAGCACTTCATCCGCTCCCGAGGCCTCCGCTACCATTCTCCAAATAAGTCCTGAATCTGGCTCGACCTCATCTTCATCACCACCATCAACAAGCCAACCTCGAGCTTCACTAGCTTGAGATGAATAGAAGCAAATCTCCACCCTTTTCTCTTTTACTCTTCTTCTTCTTCTTCTTCTTCTTCTTCATAAGATTGGCATTGAATTTGACATATACAAGATGATTCAATCTTGATGTCTCAAGCCTATTCCTCTTCTTAGTATGTGTATAAAAATTTTAAACCATTGTTATTAATAAAAAGAAATGATAGATAACATAATTTATGAATTAGTTCTCAATCAAATTGATTTCAATTTCATTTACACCCCGATGAACTACTTGCCAAAGTTGCCATTTTTTGTAAGTTTGGAGTGTCACCACTATAATTGAACCACATCCAACTTAAAAAAACAAAGAGGAAAAAAATAATTAAACCTAAGATGGGTAAAAAAAAAATACGTGTACATTGTACTAACATGAATAAAACAAAGGAAAAAGGATTTACTTGGGTCGAAGCCATGGCACACATCCACCTTCTCATATGCCGCGACTGTCATTTAGAACACTGAATTTGTTGACCACAACTTAAAAAATGTTGACTGTCTCACCTGGTCTGCCTGCTCGCCATCTGATCCGCTTGCTCACCGCCTCCACCCCTCTAGACCGTCTTCCCACCGCCGTATAGCTTGTCTCATGCGTAGACGGCGCGGTCGAGGGACCTAGCGGCCACCATTTTATAACATTGAACACATTTAACAATTTTGTTTATGAGATAATCATCAAAATGATGGAGTGCCAGCAATATTCGCGAGAAGCTGGGGACCACAAACTATGGTGCAATGAATTATTTGCAATTTGATTCTGTTATTGGCCGTGCCATATTTTTAGAGTTGAGGGTACTTTGTGGAATTGATTTTTTTATTATGGACTCAGCAAATTATCTTTTAGAAATTTGGCAGGAACCTTTGTAGTGACTGTTTTCAGATTTATAAGAAAATTTTACCAAATTATACTGCTCAAACTTCCATGTAGGTCTCATTTCAAGTTGATAGATACTCTTTAAAATGATCTAGTCTTTTTGGATGTTGGTGCTCAATAAGTTGCTTACGTTGAACTACTTTGGCTAATTATGTCCTGCTGATAGTTTGTTCTTTCATTCGTGAGAGTGAGCTTATATGTTTTACGTCAATTGATGGATTCGAATATCATGTGTTGGTATGTCTATACTTATTCCTTTGAGTGGGGATGCTTGTAAATTTTGCATGATTGTACGTCTAGCCTTTGTTTCCTCCTTCGTCTGACTGTTCTATCATGCAGAGAAAATCTCTCAATTCATCTCTTGTAATTTTACAAATAGCTAAACTTCCTTTGAGGTGGAGCTAACTAAATCCTGGCTTTAAGTCATAATGAATGTGTATATGCCAAAAAATAGAAGATGCTGGCTTAGTTTTGCAGGACAGTTTCAGTTTAGTTATCCTATATTTGGATTGAGTAATGACTGTGTTTGGTTCGATTTTACATGGCAGATGAAATGCTAGTTCCTGATTTTGTTGGTGAATGAAGAACTCCTTCAGGGTGGAGAGAAATCTTTCGTTCTTGCTTCTTAATTTCATATCAGTTATTACCTCTGATTGCATAAAAATGCTCTGGACTATCCTTCATGGTGGAACCCCAAGTTTACATCTGTTGTTGGTAAACAATAACATCAAATGTTTTTAAGTGTGTGTAAAACATGATTTATCTGACAAATAATGCCATGAATTTGTAGTTTTCTGTTTTTTTATATAACATTTATCATGTCTTTTTCTCTGAGGCTCTCTTTTATGGGAAATAAGATTAAAATATCCACGTTAAGTAAATGGAAAGTACAAGAAAGCTATTGTTTAATTGGTTCGAACTTCGAAGGAAGATAAATTTGTGTACATTATGTAATTGTGAGCACAACAAATTCGCGCCTATTTTTCACATCTTTCGGTCACAATCCCAACCGCACAAGTATTTATGAGAAATAGTAACTTGATTAAGCTCAAATTAGGCGACATTTTATATGATTAAAAAGCAATGGATTTTGAAGTTAAGGGAGACATAATTCTTTTAAAACAGATCACAAGTTTAATTAAAAAAAGTTCACTTATTGTCGAATAATTTGTTTCTTATAAAAATATTTGAAGAACTTGTAAACTCTTAAATAGTTATGTTAAGGTCGTCAAAACATGCTAGCAGGTGGAGTTAAACTATCATTTGGGCTGGTTTAGAAATTTTTAATTGAATCTGCATTTTTGACATGATGGACCTAGCCGGTTTTTAGTTATATTTGACGGATAATTCTATTTGTCCAATTCATTTTGACAACTCTAATTTTTAACTAAACATCGTGAAATTCTAACAAATTATATTATTTTTGACTTTTCAAGTGTAGGAATTGAATTTTATAGTTTTATGTTCCCTGAAAAGGTACTTGATTAAATTTTAAAATTTTAGACAATAATCCTCAAAGATAATATATTTTTATCGACAGAAGTAAGAAAACTGAATTTTTTAAAAGAAACAAACAATAATATATATCTCTGACAAAATGTTATATGTAATTATATACTATTTATTTATATTATAAAGAGGATCATTTTAGAAAAACTAAATTAGTATGATCACTTCGAAATTGGAAAACAATCTTTAATTTTATTTTATTTATAATTAATTATGCAATAACTTATAAAAAAAATTCGAAAACTGCTCACAAAATTACAAAAATAGTTTTACAATTAATTAAATTAATCTTTTTATATAACTATCTTGATCAACTTTCAATTCTTTTTAAAAAAAATTGAAAAATTTAAGAATCCAATAAAAAAAGGAAAAAAATTTAATGTCAAAATCTAAATTTCATTCATTAAACATCATTTATACAAAAAAAAAAAAAAAAAAACGACCACAAGACGCAGCGCGTGCATACTATCGTCTAAAGTTGTTAATTGATTTTTACCCAAAAGAAACGTGTGTTGGAAACTACGACTCACTCACTCCATCCACTTTGAAAGGAAAGGCTTTCCGAGTTCTCATCCTGAAGCAACAATGGCGTCCAGAGTTCAATCCTCCATACAAAACAGCCTTCGCTTCTTATTTTCATCATCGTCCCCGGATTTCCAAATTTTCTTAAATTGTCGACCTTTGCGTCCTTCAAGAAACCCCAGATCCAGAACCGCTATCTATTGCACTTTGAGTAATGCCGCGGAACCATTTGTCCTCACTACTCCGCTTTACTACGTAAATGCACCACCTCACATGGGCAGCGCATATACCACCATTGCCGCCGACGCCACCGCGCGCTTTCAGGTATCTTAAGTGGGCTTTTGGTTGAAGAAAAGTGGCAACTTAAAAAAAATTTAATTTGCTTATTTCGATCAGTAATCAACGTGTGCCAACTGCTCAATTTTATGGACTTGCTGTTTGCAACGCGTATCAGTGCAGTATTGCCTTTTGGATTTCACCAAGTCCCTCTTACCTGATTGGATATTTAGTTGAAGGCCTCCCTTGCTTTGAACTAATATTGGCCAATACAACAACTATTTTTTGGCTCACTGCTCGACTGAAGCATTTGAGACTCTTGATAATATAGCTCAGTATCAAGGTTCTAGTATTATTCTAATATTGTACTAAAGCATTTTAGGCCTATAGACGCAATCTCTCTGATGTTACATCGAGTTTACTTTGGCACTTATTGATGAGCTTCCTTAGCTGAATAGTTGACCGACACTTTCATACCTAGAATATTTAGTTGCTAGCCTCCATTCTCGGGTTTCTTGTCTGCACGCTACTTGACCCACTTTTTTAACCTATTTTATCGTAAAAGCAACAGCATGCCATATTTTTTGAGGGGCGGGGATGGATAGGTAGATTATGCTGTTAATGTTTCTTGAATATTCAATGAATCTTAAGAAGTTAAACAAGAATCAAATTTGTGAATCCAGTTCTCAGCAAATATCACGTTCGAAAGCAGTCTGTCAGAGAAAACAATGGAGTGACATGCTCAATCATATGCTTTACCTGTTTTTTTTTGTATCCATGAGATTTATTACACTCTTTTGATAGTATTTTAAAAAACTACCAGTTAACGATAATTGAAGTTATTGTTCTACATATAGAGGTGTGGATGATGGTCCTGAATACAATAGTACATTTGTTTCTCAGAAGGTGGGAATTGTTTTCAAAATCCATAAATGGTGAATGCGATCAGAATAGATTCTTTGTGTGGGTGTTTTTTTTACTGCAGAGGCTTCTTGGGAAAAAGGTTATATTTATAACTGGCACTGATGAGCATGGAGAAAAGATTGCTAATGCTGCAGCTGCCAGTGGTTCCAGCCCTAGTGAACACTGTGATTCCATTTCACTGGCTTATAAAGCACTATGGAGAGAGGTATATTCCTTCTCATATTTGATTATTGTGAATCTTCAAGTGGTTATGCTGCTATCTTTGATTTCCTGCTTGTTATTCATTCATTGTGGCAGTTAGACATCAGTTATGACAAGTTCATCCGTACAACTGATCCAAAACATGAAAACATTGTGAAAGAGTTCTACTCTAAGGTTCTTGCCAACGGTGATATATATCGTGCTGACTATGAAGGATTATACTGTGTTAATTGTGAGGAGTACAAGGTATTCTCCTGTGCTGAGACAAGTGTTTATATTGTTGTTTCCGTTCTCTGTCTTGTAAGTATCATATTCTGTCATTACCTGTTCTCTGGGCCATAATTATTCGTATTTCAAGGATAGCAGCTTGCTCGAATTTATATGAGCACGGGAAGGAAAAAATGACAAGGGGAAGGTTATGAAGTAGTGATGAAACCGAAGAGCAGAAGGGGATGACTGATATAACTTTGATTTAAGCGAAGAACGTAGAAAATTGGTATTTTGTGATATGATTAAGGAATATGTATGATATCTGATTGTGTGTAGTCTCACGGAGATGTTTTGAATGCATTATACCTTTCTGGATAATCAATAGTTTATGATGTTAGTTATGATTGTTGTATGCAATCAAGAAATGAGAAACTCTGGTTGACAATCAATTTGTGAAGACGGAATCCAGTTTGTGTGGCATAGTAGTTTTGAACCAGTTCATTCAGTCACATCATCTAGTTTCCCCTTGAAATTTTGCATTAAATGTCTGCAGGATGAGAAGGAATTGTTGGATAATAATTGCTGTCCCATGCACCTGAAGCCATGTGTCCAAAGGAAGGAAGACAATTATTTCTTTGCCCTTTCAAAGTATCAAAAAAAATTAGAAGATGTTTTGACAGATAATCCAGATTTCGTGCAGCCGCCATTTCGTTTAAATGAGGTGCTCTAAGATAAATTTGCAATATTTCTTTTATATCTTAAAGACATTAATTTGTAATTTTAGACTTGTTAGATGCTAGGCAAGAAAAAAATGTTATTTTAGACTTATTATGATGCGTTGTTACTTCATTGATTAAGATATTAATTTTTTTTTAGAAATTACGTTATTTATTAAATAAATATTTGATTAATGCATCACTTTGTAGTGAATGATAGTCTAAGGGTGGGTAACTCATTGAGTTACATAGAAATTGTTTAGTCATGATGAGAATAAAATATAAATTTGCAGTGAATTTAACACATTTTAGTTTCAGACTTCTAAGTTGACAGGGTAATTGAATCTTTTTGAACAATGCTTTGGTCATTACTGAAAGTTTTATTTCATGACAAATACAGAATTATACAGGTGCTTAACCCATTGTGGCATGCACCAAGTTCTATTACATTCAGTCTAGAAGTATTCCGTAAAGTTTGGGAAAAAATTAGAGGTTAGAAGAATAGTGCTATTTGTTATAGGAACTTCTAGAATATGATTTTTTCGTGAATTGCAAGGAATACCACAAATTCTCTGTTTAGTTAATTTATATATTGCAAGCACTTTATGTCATGTTGGACTAATGTCATTGTGATTAAGTTTTGTAGTTCCCTTTCATATTTTTTGTTCTGCACCATGTAACTGAATTACTCCTGCTTTTGCAATATTTACAGTATTTTACACTTGATCAGAAATGTCTGATGATTCTTTTCAAGGTATGGTTGATAACTTCACTTTCTGGTATCATGACTTCTGTAAAAATACTCCCAGGTGCAAGGTTGGATCAAAAGTGGCCTGATAGATTTTTCGATTTCCCGGTCATCTGTGGATTGGGGCATTACAGTGCCAAATGATTCTAAACAGACTATATATGTCTGGTTTGATGCTTTGTTGGGGTAATTTACTTCATCCTATGTTGTGTACTAATCTGGTTCTCTATAATTTTGTCAAATTTATGTTATAAACAAAATGATGGAGTTCAATTTGTTTTTTTGTCTTACTATATTGCTCTACTCGTGATCTTCTTGTGTCTTATTCCGTTCTTCCCTCAATTTGATTTCTATCATAAGTTTTCCCATTTTTCTTTTTTTACTTCTTCTTTATTTTTTGTAAATTGTTATGTATTCAGATTTTCTTATGGCATGTCAATCATATCTTTTCTGATTGCCAGATTTGTCCTCTCATTATGTTAAAATGATTAAATATGTTCAGATATTGGCCAGAAATTCTATAATTCTTCTTTAATACAGCCAACCTTGAATTTTCGACTGTGAATCTGCTTTGGCTTTGAATTAAGCAGAACCTAGTCCCTCCTCAGGCAGCTGAACTGTTAGAAAATTACACTTTCAGGACTATTGAACTAGGAGCCTCTACACGCAAAGGATTAGGAACTGTGGGTTACCCATTTTTCATTCATTGGGAAAGATAAAATATGATCAGAATATATTGAGTATAGTTTTAGAATTATATACTGAGAAAAATGAATGGATTTTCTGCATACAGCCTTACTGGTTGGTGGTTGTGGTGGCTGTGCTAAACATTCCGGGAAAATAATGGTGGAAATATCTTGATATCAGCGAAAATATAATGTGTTATTGTGCCACAATGGACTGGGTTTTGATAAAATACACATTATTTATCTATATTCAATGAGGTATATTATCAAGTTTTACTTTGAAATGACATGTAATGATATCACACCATTCAGTTGGTCAAGCTAGTAAGGCTACTGATTATATGTCTGTGTACCTTTTAAAGCCCTATATTATTCCGAGTCAAGATCTGCATAAATAAATTTTGCAAAAGATTGGTTGACCAAGGAAAAATCCTCTTTTAGGCAGCAAGTGTTTTTAAATGATAAATTTGCAGCTATAATTTGATATTCTAATGTTCCATGTGGTGTATTGTACAATTAACATACTTCGTCCACTTTCTTTGCTTTGTTTATTCATATTCATGTGACAAAAAATGTCACTAACTCTATTCTCTTTTTCTGTCTAGCAGTTACATATCTGCTCTTGCAGAGGAAAATGATCAACAACCTAATCTACAAACTGTCATTTCTTCAGGTTGGCCTGCATCACTGCACTTGATTGGGAAGGTATAAGCGCTAATTCCTTCTTTAATGGAATCTGGTACCTGCATCCATTTACTTTTTCCTGATTTACTGGATGGAATTTGAGATGATGAAAAAACTCTCTAAATTTTACTTGGTTTGTATGTCAAAATTCAGTTACACTTCATTTTGAAATGGATGTCTTTAAATAGATGGTTCTGAAACTCTGGATGAAGCTTGATATATGGGGGTGGTTCGACAGTTGTGACTTTTTATGTTTATCTTTTCTGCGTTTTGAGTGAGGTTTTAGCCTCATATTGTCCGTAATGAATGAAGACTTCTATCCTAATTGGTCAAAAGTGTGGTTGGATTAACTAAATCCATCATCTTCATATTGTGGCGATGATTTTAATAAGTATCTGATAAATATTATGCAGGACATATTACGGTTTCATGCAGTTTATTGGCCTGCGATGTTGATGTCAGCTGGGCTACGCCTCCCAAAGATGGTTTTTGGCCATGGATTCTTGACAAAGGTATACTAGTCAGTCCCAATGGTGTTCCAGTTTTTTCTTTGGCTTATATTATTTTCTAACTCGTTATTATTTGTTGAAACAGAAGAGGGAAAAAATACAGTCGTTTTGCATTGTCTATTTGTAATAAAATGCGTAATGATGTATTGGATTTTAAAAAAAAATTGAGGAAATTTTAGATGGAAGTATCACACAATTGTATATAGAAATTATTAAGTTTCTTCATGTTTAAGACTCCATAACTAATAATAAAAAAATTCAAAAGAAAAATAATATTTTAGATAAGGAATTGAATTAAGCATTTTAATGTCATAGATGTCAATATCAATTGGTTTCAACTTTCAATATACTATTCACAATCATATTTTCAAATTAGAAAGTATCTCAATCACTTGCAAGAAACTAATGAAACAAGCTTTCAAAAATAACAAAACATATTATCATATCCCAAATTTTCTCACAAGAAGTGTACTTTCAAAGAAATCTTTCAGAAATTTTGAACTGGAAATTACAGAATGTCCAACCAAAAGCAATATATGCTCCCATCTAATCATTTTTCCTGGAATAAATAGTATTTCGAGTTAAGATCCAAGCATTGCGAATAATCAACCTAAATCACTTGCCTAATGCATTGAATTCGTTCAATTTATTGTATTCTTGTCTCTTGAATTCCACATCATGAAATGCCCTAAGGATTCAATACTGTGATGATTATCGACGTGAACTTTTTCTATATGTCTGCTAATATTCTATGTAGTCTCTTTTAGATTCCCATTTATAATCCTGGTCTGAATCTGAGGGATGTTGTCCACTTAAACAAAGTACTCATCATTATGCATTTGTTCATAACTCATGTTAGTAATTCTTATTTAATTTAGAAATGCTTTTATTTTTTAGGATGGTTTGAAAATGGGAAAATCATTGGGAAATACTCTTGAACCGACTGAGCTGGTGCACAGATTTGGACCTGATGCAGTCAGGTACTTCTTCCTTAAGGAGGTGGAATTTGGTAGTGATGGGGACTACTCAGAGGACCGATTCATCAATATTATTAATGCACATCTTGCAAATACTATTGGTACTTCATCATCCCTGCCATAAATAAATTTATTAGTCACATTTCTGGTCAGTTTTTTTAGATGCCCAGACAGTAAAATGATAACATGACAATGACTGCACAGCTATTGAGATGAACTCGGTTGAACTTAATTTGGTTATTTATGTTTGATCGCCAATTAGTTTATTCCAAGAACCTTTGTGCATGGATAGATATGTTAGAAGAGAGCTTACATATTAAAATACTAGAAGCTAAATACAGTTAATTGGAAGAGAAATATAATGAATCATTTGGAAAAATTCCTTTCATTGATAAATTAGAAAAACATTTTATTTGTAAGCCCTTTATTCATTGATTAGAGTTCCATGTGAATCTAGATTAGAATCATGGTTTCAAAATTTTCACACATAATGGGAAACTTGGGAGGTGAATATTTTGTACTAATCTCAATAATGTGCTTAAAAAAGGATAAATTTTCAACTGAATATTTTGAAATTCAAAATTCTAATTTATTTCATGTTTATTTGGAAAATGCTTACTGATAAATTCAAATTTACTTGACAGTAGATGATCCGATGTAAATAGTTTAGGATTTCTCTGTTTCGTTAATGAATATGTCATAAATTATTGATAACTGTATACATCCACTTTTATCTGCTAAAATTTTTCACTTCAACTGTACCTTTCATCTTAGGTAACCTACTTAATCGTACGTTGGGGCTTCTGAAAAAGAATTGTCAATCAACTTTTGCTGTTGATTCTAGTGTTGCCGCAGAAGGAAATATGTTCAAGGATACCGTGGAGAGGCTGGTAAATCTCCCATCAAAAGTTTCTATTTTGTTGGGATTTTAGGAAAATGGGGAACAGAATAGTCCTAATGCCTTAACACTGTTAATTCCATCTCTTTTTAGAAAATGCATACAACTATTGTCAAACTTTGGTTTACCTATGGTTGTCAAGTCAAGATGCCTGGGCGATATAATTAACAAGCTTTACCCGTTGCTTAGGCAATAGGCTTGTTTAAAAAATTGTGAAACTAATTATATTATTTAGAAGAGTGACAAGATAAAGAAATTGAGCTTATCTTTGCTAACCATGCTTTTATTATTTTTTTATTTTTTACAGTTTATATTTTGTGTTTATCTGACACCAATCACAAAGAGCAATAATGCACACATGCACAAACTTTTCCATGTGTTGCATAATTAAAGTAATGCTTTAAATTTAAAGTAGGAAATATGTTGCCTTGGTGGCAATGTCTAGGCGCTTGAGTGGATAACTAGGTGTTATAATGACTTCCTAGAATATTAGGCTGAGCTTTTCCTGCTTGAGCTCTAGGATATATATTAAACATTTTGTCTTGTTAACTAGGATTTCCTGCATCCACTTTTCTTGAAATTTAGTCTAATTACTGATGCCTCCAGTTTGAAAATCCTAATCCCAACATCTCCTGAGACAAAACTTCATATTTGCCTACTTCCTTAAAGAAAATCTAATTTTTTTTCCTTAAAATAACATTTAGTTAGTTATGTTCAGATTCCTTAAGATTTGTTGATATCTTCTGATATATAAAGAGTTTTCATTTACTTAGATTGATGTTTTAGTGGAATGATGTTTATTGTATTTGAGTTTTGGGGTTCCATATTAGGTGGTATAAGAGCATTGGTTAGGTATCTGAGTGGTGTAGGGAATTTGAATGGTGAATTGTTTGTGTATGTTTCCTAGCTAGAGTTTTACCCTGTTTAAGTGGTGGTAACTTGTAAGTTAACCGCCATTGTTTTTATGCATAGGGGAACCCCCTACAAAGAATTATTTAATGTACTGTCCATTATTACCGTTTAATGGACTAGTTGGAGATTAACTTGAAACATATGTAACGTGAGTCATACAGTGAAGCATGCACAATTGTCTCATCCCTCCAAAACATTATTTAAGTGAGCTTCAAAGCTCGAGTTTTCACTTTTTTTTTTTGTTTTATTGACTTTTATCAACTTGAATTTAGCTAAGAAATTAGATTATCGGAACCTTGAAGGCAGTTACCTGATCCTTTTAGAAAGCAAAAATACATCTTTGGGTTATGTACTGTCCATTATTGCCGTTTAATGGACTAGTTGGAGATTAACTTGAAACATATGTAACGTGAGTCATACAGTGAAGCATGCACAATTGTCTCATCCCTCCAAAACATTATTTAAGTGAGCTTCAAAGCTCGAGTTTTCACTTTTTTTTTTGTTTTATTAATTTTTATCAACTTGAATTTAGCTAAGAAATTAGATTATCGGAACCTTGAAGGCAGTTACCTGATCCTTTTAGAAAGCACAAGGCTATACATCTTTGGGTTAATGGAATTTATTTTAGTTGATGATGTCATTGATTTAGCAGCACCTTTGGTTGCCAGTACCAAGGATATACATTGATCTAACTTTGACTCCCATACATTGAAGGTCAACAAATCCCGGACCCACTATGAAAATTTAGAAATTTCTTCAGCTTGTGAGGCTGTGCTAGAGATTGGTATTGCTGGAAATGTATATATTGATGAAAAAGCACCATGGTCTCTATTTAAGCAAGGAGGTTCGGCTTTTGAAACAGCCGCCAAGGTATCTTTATGTGCAATTGTGTCTGTGTGCATGTATGTATATGAGAAGAGTTTATAATGTTTATTCCTGCTTTGTATAAATGATTTCTTGCTTTTGTAATTGTGGATAGGACCTAGTAATTGTTTTGGAAGCAATAAGGATCGTAGCAATCGTTTTATCTCCAATAACTCCAAGTTTATCTTCAAGAATATATACTCAGCTTGGTTTCTCTGAAGATCAATTCAATGGTGTCACTTGGGTAAGTCTTTATTCCTCCATAAACTCAAATGCAGCAATTCTTTAAAATAACGATCCCTATTATGCCTTCATTGTAGATTTAGGACTCTGAGGATCTTGAATGAAATGGGGCTGTTGTGTGTTACCCAATACCATTTAACTCCGATTTATAATAAACTTGAGATACAAATAATTGTAGAAGTATCCCCTAGACAGCTAAAATAGGAATATCAGCTAATAGGTAATTACATGCATTTACATAATTAACCCCTTTTCCTAAATTCTCATTATTTACTCCTTAAATTTACACATGTAATATTTGGTTTGATTATTGCTACAGAGTGATACCAGATGGGGCGGGCTAAAGCAAGGTCATGTCACGGCTGAGCCAAAGCCTGTTTTCGCGAGAATTGAGCTCCGGACCGAAGAAAACAACGTAGGTGGTGAATTTCAGAAAGCTAACAAAAAGATGGAGAGGCAAAAGACTCGAAAAGTAGTTGAAGCCTAGAAATATATGCATGTTTTTTTCCCAAGATATGAGATCAATTGGTTAGTGGGCAGGGTGTGGAAAACATGACTAGTAAACTGTATTATATGCTGAGAGATTTTGGGATATAACATTCATTTGATTTTTCTATAACAAATTTTTTGCTGCTGGCTTGCATTTGTTCAGATATCTTCTCGTTGATCCTTGTGAACTGAAGTGTGAATAGATGTGGTGTTGAGCTTGAGGGATTTTTGTATGTTATATCTGAAGTATTTACGAGATGATTTTGTGGCCTTAGATATACAAACTTGAGCTTGAGGTTCTTCCTGACCTGCTCAATTTAAGGTTAAAATAAGTAAACTGGCGAAATCAAAATATCTGTAAAAAAATTTAAAATTGTTTCATCAATTCCATCACTTGATTCGTTTAAACCTAAATTAAATCGGTTACTAACTTACATTCATATTCTAAGTCCAAAATATTTGAAACAGATTTTAATCTAATCTCTGAAAATGTAAACTCAAAAGTTCCTAATTACATAATTTAACTCCTGCTGAATCTCGAGTTCTTTCCTATATATACATGTATATCGTTCGTACAAACTACCTGAAAATCGACCTCAAAAGTCGTGTTTCTAAGATCATGTTTATAGTTGTCTGATTCAATTTATGTGTCTAAATAATGTGTGGTCGTCTAAATTTTAGTTACTGTATTTTTAACTGTTGTTGAAAATCTTTTTAAAACTAAAATTTGACTTTTAATTAATAATGATACAAATAACACAGTTATAATTTTGATGATACCAAAAATTGTATTTTAGGCTCGATCTCTTAAGCCCAATCCTACAATATGTTTAATCGATACAAATTGCAGGATGAACTTTAGAGCATATATGAGTCGAGCTGAACTTCAATATAAATCTGCACGGACAAACAAAGATTAGAAGACGCCGAAATTATTTTTGGCGCAGCTCTTCCAATATTTAAGTCAGTACTAAGACATAACTTAAGTGTATGATAAGCGTGGTACTAGTGATAACAATGAAGGAATGTGTAAAAGCATGAAAAATATATCATATTTATATAGTTGAGAGAAGTTAGATACTTTGTAAGAGAAAAACTCTTAGTGAAACAAATCTTCGAAATATAGTGATATTTTTTTTTTATTTGATCTTACCTTTATCATATTATAAAGTTTTAATGTAAAATGTATCATGATATGTTGGAGTTTTTCCTTTACAAGAATTTAAACCAGATATTTTGCATTAGTATGACTGTGTAAGTATTCATCGCCATAATTGAGCTCGGCTCGGGCGATCATGCTCCAAGCTGGATTGCGCGAATCTTTCCATAACGTGTGACCTATTTTCTGAGTAGATAAGAACTCTGACTTTGTGTAAGATTTTGGGCTCGAGTAATAAATGATTTGGGTTGGCTATACAGCAGTATCAATAATACCTTTCCTTTTTGTTCTAAAAAAAGTACGAGTTTTAGACCAAATATTTGGACCTAGACACGGCCGATCCAAGTAAAATCTATTGATTATAGACTTGTTTTTCGTTCCAATTTGTGTAAATTCAAGCTAGATCCGAGCCGCACAAATGGAAGGTCAAAATCCTGATCCGCACAATGTGTTTCTTCTAGATCTATATTTATTTGGATTGTATCGGAGCCAATAAAATCAACGATCAGAATTTTGATCTGTATGCTTCTTTTCTGGACCATTGATCTTTGTATAAACGCTTGAGATCTCATGCCCGTTTACGTTCACTAGGCATCTATCAGCTTCCCCGCCAAATCTGGGTTGTCATATTAATTTTTATCATGAGATTGTGATCATCTTAACTTTCCTATAAATAGGGGTATTCCTCTGCCGTTTTCACTTTCTTTCTCTCCGAGACATTATTAGCCGAATTATCAAACCATTCTCGAGCAGAATTTAGTAAGTTTTTCTTTATTTCATAAAATGTCGATTCCCGACCCTAGGATAGTCAATGAGGTAGCCGAGGATGCAGACGCTGAGATAGCTGAGCAGATAGGTTCTACCTCCCCCTTCGATGAATTCTCAAGTTCCGAGCAAGATAGCCTCCATTCTCGGAGGGTTAAGGCCAAGGAATCTCAGATGAGGGTAGTTGGAATCCCTTGGTAAGAGGTGGCCGGGTCCTATTTAGACCACGAGAAGGGGGATGAACTTAGGGAGAGTGCAGGCATGCCAGCCTGTTTCGGCCTGCACATTCCTGACATAGATGATCGAGCTAACAACCCTACAGAGGATTTTCATACTTTCTATACAGACAAAATAAACGGAGTCTTAGGTTTTTTGTCTATCACCTAATCAAAAAGATGTGTAAACATTATCAAGTATGTCTGAGCCAATTGGCTTCGATCTCATACTCTACTCTCATTTTCTTAGGTGTTATTTTTGGGTACTTGAGGATCCTTATTAGTGTAGCTCTTATTTAAAAAAAAAAATTAGTATTAAGAGAATCGCCCCGGGCTGATTCTACATCAACACCCTCATCAAATACCAATTTTTGAGGGGAAACCCCACTTCTAATAAATGGTGGCCGAACAAATATTTATATGTCCGATCTCCTTGGGTCTGTAAAATGGATTTGTCGAGGAGATTAATTCTCGGCCAACTCCCGACCTCGAACATATCCTTGCCCTCGAAAATTTCCTAGCCACTATATCAGTGAAACGTTTCCGAACCTTGAGCCTTATGAAATACGATGTGCATTGTCACTTCAACTTTTGTAAGAAGGGAGTCAAGATAGAGGGGGATGTAGGTGAAGCTCGGGTCCCTATCTCACCTTGTTGTTTTTGTTTTTGTTTTTGTTTTATAGCCTCTTTATTATTTTCCTTTTTTGAGGACGGGCAAAAAGGAAGAATTCGTAGAGTCCAAAGAGTTTGAGGCACTCTGTTGGGGCAAAGCACTAGAGTACTTCGAGCAAAGTTTCCAAGGTCGCTTGGCTCAATTTCGAGCCAACGTCTATTCTGAGGCCGAGGACCCAGTTCCCTTCCTCAATGTAGAGAAGACCATTGGGACATGCCTGAGGAGGTAGAGGTCTCTGGACAAGAGAAGGAAACTAAAGAGGGGCTCGAGAATGTCAAGGATCTGTAATCTTTTTTTCTTTGTATCTTTTGTTTATGTTTTATAATTGTAATAGCAATGATTTATTTTTTAATGAAACGATTTTTATCTTTAAGTTTTTGTCTTGAACTCAAGCCAACTAACCACGTCTAATAAGATTTTGGGCCGAGTACTTACTCATGGAAAACAAATGAAATGTTAAAAATTTAACTAAATGTTGTAATCATACTCCGAGCAAAGCGTCTATCTGAGAAAAACATGTGTTGGGTTAAGCTTGCATGATTGAGAGTAAAACTTAGATTGGTGATCTTCTGAGAAGTTCTTTTACATCAAGCTGTTGATATTGTGTCGTTTGATATAATTGAGTAAGTGGACCGTAAAAGAGTGACACCAAATTTGAACGGATAATATTGTCTCAGTTGGGTACAAGGCTGAAAAATAGAGAAATTGTAACACTGGTCTCTAAGGTATATGAGACAGCACCAGCTGATAGACACGAACCTCCTCGAACTCATTGGCCTAATAGCCCAACCCATTAGCACTCAAGTAAGTGCATTATGCACTATCATAAGTATAATAAAATAAAATTTTGCTTTGACTAACAACTATAGATTTTGGCCTAAAGGTAATCCGCTTGATCCTAATGATTGGTATCAGAGAGAGGTGGTAGGTTCAAGTCTCCCAAGAAGCATATTTCAATACTTCTTGGGGGTGGATGATTAATTAAGCATGCACGAATGAGACTAGTACTGGATGAGTGACCTTCAGAGAAGTTTTCTTGCATCAAGCTGATGACGATGTGCCACTTGATCTGGTTATCTAGGTGGGCCATAAAAGAGTTACAATAGATTTTAACCAGTAATATTGTAATGTTCCGAAAAATTTAAAGTCCATGTAAACCACATGCATGCAAGTTATCAAATTTCTAGCTTATGTATTTTAACTAATTTATTTTAATTGCATTTAGTAAATTTGGTAGGCATGTGTACATGTTTAAAATATGGTTTTCAACTAGAATGTATAAAACTGTGTTTTAAAGGTTATTTGAAATGCGATCGAGAAACGAAGAACAAGGTCCATATTAGGGAAAATATTTTATTACATAATTATTTTTAATTGTTTAATGTGTGGTGTATTTTAAATAGAATTTTCAAATATTAGATGTTTTGAGGTGATTTTATACACCGAGTTATATTTTTAAACAATATTTGATTTTCAACGAAAATATGAACTTTTCGATAACTGGCTATTATTTTCACAAAATTTCCTATACAAAATGTTTTAAATATTTACTAAAGGTCTTAATGGGCCTAACAGACCTTGATTAATGGTCCTCGTCTTGCACTTGCGTTTTAATTAAAATAAAAAGCCATAAAACCCTAACCTAAACATACTAAACTCACGCACACCACACACAACACACATAAGAATTTTCCTAGCAGCATGCAAGCACACACAAACACATGAAAAATTGAAGGAAACACACGTAAACTTGAAGGAAAACGCAACAAAGGTCCCTCTTCGTCGACGTTCTTCGCATCGCCAAAAGTTTTCGTGCGTAACATACGCAAAGGCATGTCCTAACTTTCTTTCAAACAATTTTCACACCATATTATGTATATTTGATTATGTTTGCATGAAAAACATGTTACTTTGCATTTATTTTCGTTTTTAAGCCATAATATGTCAATAACCCTAGTTTTTGTGATCCAAAACTTGTGACAACATTGCAAAAGGGGCTCCATGGTAGGGGCATCACAAGGGACGTTTTCCAGAAGGTTTAAGGTTCCATAGATGAAGGTTTAAGGGCTGGACAATAGGGTGAAGCATGCTGAACGAAATTTGGAGATTTTCGAGTCCTAGGGTTTTGGTTTGGCTTCCTAGGGCATACGGATGCTAGCTGGCTGTTAGGGTACGTCTAGGGATCCTAAGGGGGCTGAACCATGGCCCTAGATAGGCTGCACGATGGCTGGCTTGAGGCTAAAGTGTTGTGACCTTGAGAGGTGGAATTGCACATGCAAGGGATTGGGTTTGGGGGTTCGTGGTTCTAGGTCTTCTAGGCTCGGTCCAATAGGGTCCTTAGGGCTTAGTAGTGGTATAGGAGGGTCCATCTTGGGTCTGGACATGGCTGTTAGGGGCTGGAGTCGAAGGAGTAAGAGTTGGCAAGCTAGGGTTTCTTTTGAGTTTGAGCAGAATATTCCAGCAAGGTTTTAGGCTTGTTCAGGGATTATAATTGGCTTGATTTGGGTGAATATGATTTATTTTGGTGTTAGTAAGCTTTGGTTCAAGTTTGATTAAGTTTCGAGTCAATATGAGTCAAAATCGAGATGTACATCTAAGCTTTAAAAACGATTTGGGAAATTAGTCGAGGGTCATAATTTTATGTCTAATGAATATTTATTGGAGTGTCTTAAGGTTATATGTTAAGTTTGCAATGATTTGGGACGTCGTTTCGAGGTCTAAGAATAATAATGGGAAATTATACGTCTAAGTGTAAAACAATCATTTTACACCTGAAAAATTTTAGACGTCCTGGCAGTGCCCTGAATGTTGTAAATAATGTTAAAATGTTTATGAATTTATTTGATGAAACGTTAATGCTAAAAGACATCTTACATGATTGGTTTAAAAGAAAAATGATTTATGTGTACATGAATTTTTATAATTGATGAAAATATGAAAAGTTGAAGGAGGTGAAGTGATTGTGACTAATACGATGATACGATAATATGATTTGAGATATCATGAGAGAAAAGCCTCAGAGGGAGCCCATTTACGGGAGAAGGCCCCAGAGGGAGTTCGACGATCGTATTTTCACTCACATGATATGAGGATATGTAAGGCCAAGGCTCAGTTGACGGGTGAGAGTGATGCTGATGTCCCCGCCGCCACGTAGATGTATCCATCGACCTTCAGCTGATACGAAAGTCACAATTAACGATCCGAATTCAATAAAAGGGAAACGTATACGTATATGATGAAAGGAAAATGTTTATGATGAAAGGAAAATCATTATGAGGAAAGAAAAAATAATTATCTTATGCATGTTAATGAAATGTTTTGTTATGTAAAAGTATTTTCACTGTTGTATATTATTGTATATGTACTACTTGCTATCATGGTTATGCTTTGCTGAGTCAATAGACTCACTAGGTGTGATCGATGTAGGCGAGCATGATATTAATGTTGTTGAGGGATTTGATGGTTGATCTTCCTGGACTGAAGGTACACATAACCCGAGAACCAGTGCTAGTTTTTCCGCACATATGTTTATGACTTATGTTTATGACTTAAGCTAACGATTTAAATTACTTTTAAGATTTTAATGCCTATGATGCTTTTGAGAGGTTTTGAAAGGATGTCAGAGTTAAGTTTATTTTGAAAATGTTAAAGTTAGGTTTGGTTGACGAACTGCGATTTTGTATTTCGAATTACTTAACTTTGGATTTTCAAATAATCGTTGGTTGGTTTATTTTTAAATGGTACACAAGTATTTGTAAATATATTTTTATATATGTATGGATTCGGCCGAATAGATGGATAAAAAAATTCTAGTACTTTTTAAGTAAAATGAGTAGTGGACGTTTCGAATACTATCATAACTGGGGACATGACCAATGGTAGGGAAATGGTAAGACTGATCTCTAAGTGATAAGATAAAACACCAGCAGATAGATAGCACATCCCTGAATACATGGGCCTAACAACCTGACTCATTAGCACCGAAGTAAGTGCACTCTGCGTTGCCACACATATAAAAAAATAAAGTTGCATTTAACTAACAACTATAGATTTTGACCTATTGGTAAGCGTTTGATCCTAAAAACATGAAATGTTTAAAATTTCACCAAGTTTTGTAATCATACTCCAAGCAAAACATCTATCCGAGAAAAACATGAAACGTTTGAAATTTCAAATGTTTGTTTAGAATCAAAACTTGTAATCCACATGGGATGTTCATCCGATCGCGACATAAGATTTTTACCAATTGCCCAACAAAGTTTGCTTGTGGGGTGCAATGCCCGACTTTAAAATATGCTAAGCTTCGTGGGCTTCAATTGCCGAGTTGGTCGGATTTTTCTAATTTTCCAACCTTCGCCGGACTTTGAGTGTTGAGATGGCTAGACTTTTGTAATTTTCCAAGCCTCGTTGTACATCGAGTGTCAAGCTGGTCAGAATTTTGTAATTTTTCAACCTTTGTTGGACTTCGAGTCCCGAGATGGTCGGGTTTTTGTAATTTTCCGAGCTTCGTTAAACTTTGAGTGTCAAGCTTGATGGGCTTTTGTAATTTGCCAAGCCACGTTGGACTTTGAGTGGCGAGATGGTCAGACTTTTAATTTGTCAAGTTTCATTGGACTTTGAGTGCTGAGTATGTCGGATTTTTGTAATTTTCCAAGCTTCTTTGAACTAGACTGTCGAGCTTGTCTGAATTTTGTAAGTTGTGCCAAATTTTGTTGGCATTTGAGTAAATTTTCTTCCCAGATACGTTCTTGTGAAATGGCCAACAAGTGTTGAGCTTACCTTTTGTTGAATAATTTTTTCAAGTCTAATTATCACAATTATTAAGAATAAAATAATCATCTGGTCAGAATGTGAACCATAGTAATAAAGAGTATCATTAAACCGAGCCTAAATAACAAAACTTAGGAAAAAAAATAATCTGAGAAAACAAGAAGGCGTGTAAAACGAAAAAAAATAGCCGGACTGGCTGATTTGATGTTGGAGTCTCCTAGGAGTAATATTTGTGAGATGTAAAGCATTCCAAGGTCGCTTAGTCACGTCATTCCTTCAACATCTTCCAGGTAATTTGCTGATATGCCACCTTTTCCATGATCTTGAACGACCCCTTATCCTTATATTTAGGATTCAACTTTCCTCTTAGTCAAGTCGTCATTCCTTCAACATATTTAGGATTCAAATTTCCTCCATGGAATTTATTACACTAAATTAAAGGTTAAATAAAATAATTCAATAAACACAATATAAATAATTTAAATTAAAATTAAAAAAAATATTAAGATTGAATTTAAATTTATGAGCAATGATTTTGACTGAGATTCCCTAATCTATGAATATATTTTGTAGAGCTATATTAATATAATCAACAAAATACAATAACAAAGTTTCATTGTGTCATTTAACAATTGTGGTGGCATTTCCTTCTTGGCCCCATATTTATTTTTTCTTTCACGTTGTGCTAAGGCGGTCATTTTTTAACGCCCAAGAATGCTATGTTCTGCCCTTTCTTTTTTTCCTGCAGGATGCACTGGGACGCTTCGTTCTGTCCTAACCATTTTTTTTTTTTATGTTGTGCCGGGGACAGCTATTTTTTACCGCCCAATTGCAGCACATTCTGCCCAAATATATAAAGATTTATTCAGGTTGTCTTGGGCCATTATTTCTATAGACCCTTGCATGAACTTAATTTGTTGCTCGGTTTTTGCTCAACTGCCTCGAGTTTGTATTTTTCTATTTTTTATAAAACAACTAACTCGAGTGAGGAGTGACCAAATTACACAATTTATGAAATAAATGAATAAAATACAGGATCGACACAACAAAATCATATAACAATGCACTCATAAAAAAATATTTCGACACGAACGAAAAATTGACACCTATCACAAATCCAAGCCCATGACCCGTAGATTGTCATTGTCCGAGCTATAATTCATTATACATACACTGTTTTGATCCACTTTAGAAATTAATCCACGAACATAATTAGAAATTTTATTTGACCTATTGCCATAGAAAATAGTCCAACAATATCCATGTCTCATTGATAAAAAAGGCAAGCTGAGATGACTACTTTCACTAGTTGGTCTGTTTCCATGGCATATTAGCATATCATTGGTAGCTCCGACACTTTTTCATTCAACCATTCCATCCTTCTTCATAGTAGGCCAAAAGAATCTAACCAGCATGACCTTTCGAGTTAGAGATGTGCTACCCAAGTGATTTCCACAACATCGTTAATAAATTTCTTGTAAAACATAACCTATTTCTTCATGACCTCATTGACACTTCAAGAGAGGTCTAGAAAAGGATCTCTTGTATTCTTTGTCCTAGAGAACAAAGCACATAATCGTTCTCTTAGTTTCTCATTTTCTTTTTCTGCTCAATTGGTTTTTGTTAAGTAAATTTTGTTAAATTTCGTACCTCCAATCACCTTCATTTTTCTCGACCACTATTTCCTTTGTGTGCTAAACCTGAGAAATGAACTCCTGTCTGATGACGTCCGAGCTGAGAGGTCGAGCAAGGGAGCTAGTCGTTTTTTCCAATTGACATGTCTTTCCATTTTCAGTTTGAGAAACATGTTGCGTAGTCAATTCAGCAAAGGCCTCCCCTTCTCTTTCTTTCACTATTCTCACCTAAAGCAGGTTGATATCTTTTGCATTTATTTATTCACCTTGACATGTGGGAAGGACTTACTCTCAGTCCTAGTGGTTCGGCTTGGTCTTGCTCCCTTACGCGCTATTTCAAAATTATCCTGTACTTAAATATCTTTTATGAGAAAAACTATCAGCGAAGCAAGTTCTAGAAATACTAGATTCATTCTAATATGACCATATCTTTAACAAATTATAAAATTTAAATGTATCATTTTATTATTATTATAATTTTCCTTTACATTATTAGTTTTAGCCAGATATTTTGTATTAGTAAAACTGTATTCAATGTCATAGTTGCTTGATTGAGCTTGGCTCAGCTAATCATGCTCTGAACTCAGATGTTCGGGCATTTCCATCTTACGTGATCTATTTTCCGAGTAGAAATAACTCGGACTCCGTGAGACGAGCTCCGATGAATCGTGTCGGACCAGGTACGGGATATCAAATTTTGAAGTGTGAAATATTATATATTTTAAAGGCAGTGAGTCCAGACGAAAAACCATTGTGCTGAAACAAATACATTTAGATTTCAAAAAATATTCGACATTTCAATTCTAGTCATTCATATACATCATCTTTTAAACCAAATTTAAGTATTGTTTGCAAATAATTCCAAAAATAAACATAAACATTTCCACACAAAAACAATTAACTGAATAAATTAAATATGTCTGCTTCAGTGAGACATGCCATTTTTAACTACGGCTGGTAGTTTATTAAGTTTTAAATAGTTAATATCTACAATACTAAAAAACAATCAATTTTAACTGTACATAAAACGATAAAAAATTTGAAAAATTTCTTTACGAGTAAAAGGAAAATTTCTATTAGGTACCAAATTTATACTGGTTAAAATACCACATTTTTGCCATTACCTTATTCAAATCTTATAATAAATAAGAAACTTCCTAACGCATAATTTAATAAAACAATTCTTTTAGTCTTTTTATAATATTCATGTAACACACGACTTATCCATAAAATAAGCCTCAACTTCACAATTTCAAGAAATAAAAAGAGTATAATTATCAAAAGTAATCCAACAAACTCCACAGCTTCAGCTGAATATTGGTGCGCTTCGACCACTGCACTTCTTCAACTGGATCCTACAAACAAACAAAAAAACACACACAAACACCCTCCAAAAACCTCACCGGTTAACACACAGATTAGTCGCCTTCTTTGTTAACCAAGTGCTTCGCCCTTCATCGTGCAAATATCGTCCTAGGGAGAGGTGTGGTGGTACTACCTATCTTCGCCCCCTTTAGATTTTCCTGGGCTTTATTTGAAAAGGTTGCATCTAGGATCTAAATGTTTCTAACTACATCATCTATGCTCGCTAAGAATGGAACCAAAAATCCTCGGAAAAAACCACTCAAATTTATAATATATCAATGTATTTCATGAAATTATACGTGGTTAATACACACAAAGTTAATATGATGCGCCAAAAGTCTATGATACATGAAAACATATCCTATGGTGCAGACCCGTTGGGTGGAGTTCGAACACAGGTTCTTGATCCAGATTTCTTCAAATAAATGCGAAACTATATCACTCTGCTTGTTCTCTATCCCTCTTTAAAATTAAGTGAGGTCAAGCTTATCGTGATTTCCAACCATACCCTTGATCGAATTCAAGCATGGAAAGAGGAAAAGCAAAGACTGTCACTAACCCAAGATCTCTCTCTCAAAGGGTGGAAGCACGTTATTACCTCCTAGTGAAACAATGCAGCGAAAATTTTAATTGTTATCAAATCAGATAGATCAAAAGTAAGGTTGGTATAGTAGGCTAGTAGTTATAATAATCAGACACATAATAAGGTTTGATAATTAACTACATCGACATGAACAAACAGATGAATATTCATTTGACTAGAACTAAGAAAACAAAAAAAGTATATATAAAACAAAGGATATTTTTTGCATATTTTAGTCGCAGCAGGTCAAGCCAAATAATATTAAAAAACGACATTTAAGCAATCAACTACCTAGCTTACTGAAAATGTCTGGTTCGGATTTCAGTCATGATTTCTATAGATGTGTGTTTTTGAAAATCATACCCGACAATCCGTTTAAAGTTATCCTTTAGTGTATATGGGAAAGAAAAAAAATCTCCGGGGAAGTGGAAAATAGTTTGATATGATTTAAGTTCTCCTGCATTGTTGTTTGAATTCTAATAGTCGTAAAGTTCAGGGCCTTCATATCCACATGAAATTCCAACAAATGAAAATGAAGCCTTCTCTTGTAATTGACGTCTCGATAGAAAGAAACAGGGTGAACAGATGAAAAGCTTCCACTGGAACTTCCAAGTAATCCAGTGAATATGAACCCAGAGAGATCTAATGATGAAATACAGAGTGAAGGATTGCTAATAAATGTGATGATCTAAATTTATCAGTCAGCTTCCAAACCTCAGTTATCCAGATGAAGCCCCCTCCATTTCAGAAACCTACAGAAAAATTCTGAATTTTATTCACATTTTACTTTAGAAGCTCGCGAAGTTCTCAGCAGGTCTGCTTCAAAATTTAACTAGTTCTCAACATCTAAATCCACATTACTCGATGAATAAATTTTAAAACCACGAAAATCACTTTATCCCCTAAAAATAGGTTCTTTTCATCATTCTTAAAACCCTATTTCCTCCTAGTTTCTAATTGACAAAAGACTGAAGTATGAGACTACAACCTAACAAGCACCTACAGCCTGGATATTAATATTTAAATATTAATATTATAACAGCTAAATATATGAATAATAGGTTTCTGAGTCATATTAGGAAATTAATCGAGAAAGTTACATACAGGTAAAATTACGAAAGTCAAGACATAATTGAGCAACACAAAATAAGATGTGAGCAAAATTGAACACCAACCATATTCTTACCATCAAATGAATTGAGCAACCTACCATCAAATGAATTGAGCAACCATTCTGCTTAACTCTCAGCCCTTTTTTTTTCTCTTCTGCTTCCCGAAGAAAAACAGGTCGAATGGAAATGATCTATGACACAAAATTTCAACCAAAAAACAATTAAAATTCAAATGTTTCCAAAAATATAACTTTAACATCAGGATTAGGAATTTAGGTCTCAATTGACAAGGGTATATGTTGAAAAATTAAATGAAAATATCCTTCTAGTACATAAACAACTAGAAAGCTCTTCAATAACAGTTTCCGAAAACAATAAAAATGACTTTCCTAGGTCCATCCAACCAGAACCCTTGACGATATTGTCAAGACTAACTTCATGTACACTGTCCAGTAGTGGTAAGCAGTATAATTCCATAAATACCATGCTATTCATCTCAAGTTATTTCATTACCGTTTCAATTTAGGGCAGGGCCAATCGGTTCACAGTCAAAATATCTTACAAGCATAACAAAGATTGACATTGGCTGACGAATCCAAATGGTACACAACTGATTTGATCAATGATAAACAAAACTTTTTTTTGGTTCAAACAACTTCAATAAGAGCATCTAAGAAGCCTTGTCCGAGTAACAATTATGATGCTCAACATTTGAAAGTTCAATTTACTCCAATGATCTCTTATCATGGTCCAATACATCTGCTTTATCATTGAGATAGTGATAAGTTGTTTCTCCTAAAAGTTTTTTATTTTTAAAGGTACAATGCTACACCAGAGTCAAATAAAACCAGATGTTCTTTAATTCACAAGATCAAAGTCAAAATCTATAATCCAGTTTCATAAGTATCTATTTTGTTGTTAGCTTCAAGTCCTTGCAATGCAAACCAAAATCAGTGTGTACTTTGGACTGCTTTCAAACTCATTATAAACATCACCTTTGAGAAATATCAAATCAGACTAATATCAAGTTAGCTTAACCCGAGAGTCCAAAATTGAATCTTATAGCACCTTCTAGGAAACGCGCACGTTCATTTTCACAATCAACAAATCTAATACGTCAGAAAAGTCTAGGTACTCTCACAGCCCTCCAAGCAGAGAACTCAAAGAAGCAAAACAGTTGACACCCACCTAATAAAATATATAGCACGATTTCCTCGTTCTTTGTAGTAATCATTGCAGAGCACACTCCATTAGAACTCTAGACAATAACTGATATCAAATTATGTTTCACATTAACTGAAGTTTTACATGGATACTTGAATTTCCAGTCTCAATAAAATGTTATGCTCAACATGAACATACACTCAACATTATCTCAGGCATTTTTTCCAATCATATGGGCAAACTAAGATCCCTCAACAATTTAGTTAAAGCTATTCTACAATGATTTGTCTATATTTAACACTTGAGCTGTTAAATAATACTCTTATAAAGATGTTCAGAATAGCAGTTGCCGATCTTGATGCTTGAAAATAATAATAACTGGTGTAGAAAAACAGAAAAAAAGTAAAAAATTCAGACAAAAAAATCCATCTTTGAAGTTTGATTGGGCCTTCATCAGGGGCGGAGGCACTAAGGGGGCTGGGTTGGGCTCGAGCCCCCACTAAATTTTTTTTTAAAAAAATTAAATATGTTTTATTTTAAAAAATTTGTTGATTAGCCCCCAATCTGTATTTTTTCTTCTTTAGCTTCTCTATTCTTCTCTCTCAAATCATCACAATTTTAATTACTTCAAATTGCCGTAACTTCATAATCGGTCGCCAGTTTTAAAAATCGATTGTAGATTCGGAAATCCCACGGAAAAAGTTTTTTTTTAATACCAAATTTTCAAAGTTTCTTTGTCGTCTTGAAATCAGCCGTCGCCTATTGGTCACCGTTCACCGAAAATATGAGAAAATCTTAACGTTAGACTTTCTACCGCTCGTTCTTGTTGTTCTTCGTTAGATTTCGAATTTTAAAGATAATTTCAGATTTTAGTATTTCAAAATTTGGGTATTTTGGTTTTTTTTTTTAATTCCGATAATTGATATATGTTAAATTTTTTATTGTAGTTACTATTTTGAGCCGATTGATGATATTGATAATTTTTGAGAATTTATTTGAGCATTATTTCGAATTTCCAGATTTTATATTGAGTATTGCGATTTTTAGTGTTGATTATTTATTATTTGGATGTTTAGATGCTATAGAAAATATAAATGCGAATTTATGGAATTTTGTAGGAATTTTGGAAAAATTCAGAATTATGTAAATGGGATTTTCGAATTTATATTCAGTAGTGTTTTAGCTCCATGTTTTTGAAGGTATTAAATATTAAATACTCTTGTTCTATGTTTTCATGAAGTCAATTGTTACATATTTTTATTTTAATTTTTTTAATTAATTATTTATTTTATTAAATACAGCATGGGACGGAGCCAGCCCCAGGTAATTTTAAATACTGGCTCCGCCCCTGGCCTTCATAATAAAAGGCAAGGACTGTATACATCAGCCAATGAATTCATTTTAACTTTTGTTGAAAGACAAAATAATATACCAGAAGTACAAATTAACGATTAAGACAACTAGTGACAATTTGGTAAAACTGCAGCAGCGATGAAACTAATAGAACTCATGGATCAAAAACTGTGATAATATGATCACTGGGAACGAATCATCTATGGTTCTTTTCATGTTACAGTGCACATCATTTTTATTTCCTGATCAGATCTAAATTTGTGTTGCCAGAGTGCCACTCCCGGCTTCTTCGTGTCCGACTCATTATTTATAAATAATACAACTTGTAGGGGAAAGGTATTAAACAAGCATCATCAAATGTTTAACTATGGCACAAATTTATATATGACCACAATATTCAATTTCCTACAAAACATGCAATCAACCAACCATTAAAATGGAATCAACTTCCTCTTAGATTTCATCAACTTGGAATATCTAGGTAAACTCTCACTGAATACCCTCAGCATGTTTTCGGCAGGAATTTAATAAACCCAAGAAGAATGTGTGATGGTCACAGCGTTTTACATCTGTATAATGAACCACCCGAAAATGAGGAACATAACCCCTTTGGGAGATATATTACCAGTTACCAACAATGACAACAGTTCAAGCCAAGATTTATACACTCAACAAAATCATCATCATCGAAAAGGTAAATGGCCAATGAGACCTGATACATATCCTACTAAGACTTTAGTGGTAAGCGTACAAACACATTGGATAATTTCGACGTTTTAACCAACAAAGAAGACCGAACTAGGTTATTACAGTTTGTCCACAAAGTTTAATACCTGGCATGCTAAAACAAAAACTTCAAGGTTCTCTACTACCAATATGTTTAAATAGAGAGGTTTGAAGTTGAAGGCTTAAACATGGTATTTTATTTCACAACACTTTATCCTATATTGTTATGCAGGTTTGAAGGCTTTCTTCTTCAATGACTCGCAATAAACATGATATTTTATTTAACAATACTTTATCCTATATAGTTATTCATACACCAGAAGGCATAGTTGTTTTAAGGCACAAAAGTGTCCTGGAGCCTTAGACTCAAGGGGAAGGGCATGCCTTAGCAAAGTAAGGCGCATCAAACATTTTCCTAGCTAGATTTTATAAAATTCAAATTTTGGCTGCAGGATAGAGTAGTTGAGCGTTTGGAGTGATTGAAAAATAGAATTTAGTATTTTAACTGTGCCATCTGGTAGTAGATATGTAGTGTTTTCAAATAGAGTGCAAAGAAATAACGACTTGAATTGGGGAAGGAAGCGATCCGATTAATAAGGAAAAAAATTAAAATGTCGGAATAGAGAAAGATGCTGCGCCTAATAGTGGAGGAGGCTAAAGATTAATTTCGAAAATTAGGGAGTTCAACTTTAATCGCAGAGTTTAGGGAGTAAAACACACTTTTTGGGTTGATTTTATACTGGGCTTAGAGTTATTTTAACACACAAACAAGTACTGTATTTGGGCTAGGTTTTAAGGTTTTCTTTTTTTATCATGAGAAAGAAGCAGGCCAGGCTTTTTTTTTCCTTTTAAATGTAAAGCGCGCTGCAGGTGCGACTTGCACGCGCGCCATATGCAAGAGGTCTCCCAGGCGCAAAGGTCGTGCCTGGCTACGCCCAGCACCTAGGCTGGGCCAGTAGTGCGCCTTTAACAACTATGCCAGATGGTAAGCCCATGACACCCACAAGTATAGCTATTTAACACAGGTGTACCGTTTTTTAGGACATGGCTGTTTTACTTGGACTGATGAACGATGAAAGGGATTGTGTATCTGATACGATACTAGTTTATAGCAACTGTAGACATTTTGTTATGTTCTGTATTTTCCATAAGCAGTCAATGGGAGATTATTTTTTGACTGTTAATCGAATGTGCTTGTAATGCTATATTATGAAAGAACAAAACTAGCATTAAAATGGCTTGCTGAAAAGATCATTGCATGATCTGATGTTGGCACTTAAACTGCTGTAACCAACTGTGTTCTGCAAAATGTATTTTCTCATCTCTATATGTTTTGATGGTACCAGGAAACAAAATGCATACTATATGCAGAGCATAGAAGTGTCATTACCCTCTACTAAAATCCACAACGTCAAACTAGAAGTTGCTGTACAGTGATGATAGTTTTACAGTTTGATGCAGCAATTGCATCAAATAAACATTTTTTTCCTGTAAACCTAGAGAGAATTCGCATGCCCATAATACTGGAATGCAAAAACATTCAACCACATAAATATCCTACAGAGCATAAACAATTAGTAGATGGAGTACAGATACATTCTTGTCTGTTTTCTACAGTTGTGCGTTTTGATTTGTAGTTAGATTTTCGAGTACAGATACATTCTTGTCTGTTTTCTACAGTTGTGCGTTTTGATTTGTAGTTAGATTTTCTTTTTCGGTACAAGAGTGTGAAATGGAACATATATTTCATAAATAGATGGGTCATGCTTTTCAGAACATAGAGTTCAGACAAGCATATGAGGCAGCTATATGTAGCTTAGTTCACCAACATATGAGCATTGACCTTCTCTATGGTATTCATAAAAATTACCTCTCTTTTTATTTCAAGTCATCAAAAAGTTTTAAGAAAAAATGACTATTTTAGTCCATTACAGTGGTGCAATAATATCTGAAATGAAATTTTTTAACTTGGTAGGTAAAGTTTGAATGGTCCTATCGTTGATTCCATGCTAAAATTTAAAAGGAATCTGAGCATGAAAAATAAAGCTAAATACCAAATACAAGGTATACATTATAAGAAAAGACAAAATATCCCATAACACACAAATAAAGGAAACCAAGTTCAACACAACTTTTACGACATATAATCATCCATCACCAAACTGTCCCAAAAGTAAAGTCTGATGTCAAGCCCATAAAAAACAACTTAACTGCCACAAAACTTCATCCCAACAGCACCCATTCCCAAAACAATGCAGCAACCTGAGATTAAAAAAAAAACCCATGAAAAGCCAAATTATAAAATTTGAAGCAAAATTTCATAATTCAACTCGAATGAGTGCTAAAAAGAATCTTATACCCTGCAAGCAACAAAACCCAGTACCAGGAGTCAAGGTTTGTTCCCACGGCCACTAGTACCAACTGTTTTACTCTTGCTTCCCCCATCATAACCCATGTGCCCGACAGAAGTTCTGCAGTAACAACAAATAAAATAATGACAAGAATCCAGCACAACAAAACAGCAAGCACACTTCCTTACCTCTGCTTCTTTTTATTCCTTTGCTTAATGGTCTTTACCATATCCATAGCCATCTTCTGGTGTTCCCTAGTTTGAGAATGCATTTCTAGCCCCTCCACAGTCACGCAATCAAACATGCAAATCCTACACCAACCCATGCTTATAGGCTTCCTCTTCCTTGACCAATCAAAAGAATCCACCTCGCCCTGTAAATTTCAATTAGAAACATTGATTCTCGAATAGTAGCGGAAAATAAATGCATACAGATGCATAATAGATCAACAAGGTAGGAAGCGAAAAAATAAGAAATTCTTGAACACGATAAAAAAAACACTTAGTCGATGCTCACTACAAAGCCTCCAGGATTAGGAAATCCCTGAAGTGGATAGTTGCTCCCGATACCGGGTACCCCAAAAGGTGGAATGTTTGGTCTGTCACCTCTAATAGATTCACCGAATGGTATTCGATGGTTAAAATTTCCCGGTCCACCCAATTCTCCTGCATGGGAGTTACCAGAAAAGATACCATGTCCAGCAGCCTCAGACATAAAATGACCAGGAAAATTTCCAGGGCCTGAGAAGTCCACCCTCCCTAAGGGGACTGGTCCTGGCCCATCTTTTCCAATAGCATCATCGCTCTTGATATGGCTGTGAAGCGGCCGAGTCATATGCTCTCCGAATCTCAAATTGTGTTGACCGTCACTGTCACCTCTCCTCGGGTGACCAGGCACAGGGGGAAACCTGTTATCATGAAAAGGATTTCCAACTGGATCTGAAGGTAGATTGAAAGATCTGGATCCTTCACCAAACCTATGTACTTCCCTGGCATTAATATCATGAAAGCCAGTGGTGCCCCGAGGAAATCTGGAAGGTCCACCAAATTCATGAGAAATGCCAAGATACTCCCCTCCTGGACTACAGGGAGGCAAATGTTTCGCATGACGTCGTCCAGATTCAAGGCCAGGTCCAAAGACATCTTCATGACCCTGTCCACCCGAAGCGTGATATGGAGGCAAGTCTCTCAAATTTGAATCTAATCCAGAATTTAATTTCCCTCCAGTGCCATAACTTGACCCAGGTTGTGATTTATCAACAGTCATCGAACCTGTATATGAAAAAGAACCCATGAGGAACCCCACAAAAATAGTGAAGCGAGGACAATTCCAGGAAAAATCCACCATGGAATCATAGCAAAATTTGATTAAACAATAAAAGTACCTTGTTCAAGAGGCCGAAATGGTTCCATCGGAAATGGATTCAAATGCTCCCGTGAGCCAAAGTTGGGTTCTGTTTCCCCATTAGCCCTCCAAACACTTGGCTCATGCCCATAAATCTGCCTATGAGGAACCCTCTCAACAGACTCAGACAGGTAAGATGAGTTTTGATGTTTGAACATGACACTTTCATTAGGTCTAAAATGGTTCTGGGGACCAGACTGACCTTCAGGATGAAGTTGTGGAGCATTTCCAGTAACCCCACGCAGATCACTATCAAAACTTCCAGGTGGAGGCCCAAAATAACCAGAAGCTCTCCCAGTATGGGATGTCAGGACAGGAAGTGGAAGAGAATGCCCAGGATGCGGCAAAATTCCCAATCCTTGGGGCTTTAGTGTCAATGGAGGTTGCTCTTTCAGTTGTAATTCAGGCTTGGAGGGAGGGTTCTTGGAAACCTTCTCAATATCAGTAGACAGACCCGCAACTACCTCCTTCCGACTTTCAAGGTCCTGCACCTGTTGTGGCAAATTTGAGCCTGCCACGGAATGGCTCTTTTCTTCAGAGGCATTACCTTCTGTAGTTTTTGCCTCAATGGACATGGCACCAGATAATTTCTCTGTTGCGCTCCCACTAACCTCGTCCTTCACCCTAGCAGCAATCATTTCTTGCGGTCCCAATTTTTTATTCGATATGGCTTCTTTTTTCAGAGGCTCAACGTCAGTTCGAAGAACTTCCTTTTCAGCAAGCCCCTGACCTGGTACCCTAGCACCTGGATTTGAATGCTTACTTGAAAAATATTCATCATCAAGTATTGCAGATTCAACAGAATTCGGATTTGCAGGTGGCAGAGTTGAACCAAGTTGTGAAGGTACAGCGTGAACCACAGCTCCAAAGCCACTAGAAGATTGTTGATAGTTTTGTGGATGCATGCCCTCATTTGACGTCATAGATTTGCCATCATAACTTTGTGACTGCTGAGGTGGAGGAGGAACGTATGAGCGTAGCTGAGGTTGAAGCGGCTGCTGTTGTTGAAAAAGACCTTGCGGCTGAAACAGAGCCCTAACAGGAGTAACAAAAGTCTGCTGTTGTGAGAAAGGCTGGGGAACAGCTAGTTGAACTGGCTGAAGGCCAGTACTATGCTGAGGGAGATGGTTTGACAGTTGAGCATGAGCAGAATATTGCTGATGTGCTGGGGGCGTAATCGAAACCTGGCTTTGTGGCAGCAAAAATGCAGACAGCGGTGGCAGGGGGAAAGAATCATGAGAAGGGGGTGGCCGCATCACAGCAGGTTGATGAGGAACCTGATCATGCAATTTAACTGGATGCAATGACCCACTTGTGGGACGTACGTTTATCGGAGGTTGATCCAATACTCCTGAATGCATTTGATGGGCTGGCTGAGGTTGTTGATATGAATTATGTCCACTAACACTAGAAGCTGGAGGCTGTGGAGGCCGCGGTCGTGCAGCAGGAACAGTTGGCTGGTTGAGTGGAGGAGGGCGTACTTGAGGGTACTGATTCTGATAATGTGAAGCTTGTGGCTGAATCTGCAAATGAGACTGGTTTGAAGTTTGATTTTGAAATTGGGGTTGGCTGTGAGTTTGGGAAGCATGAGCTTGAGGAATCTGCAAAGGAGGTGGAAAATAAGGAGGCAACTGAGGATGTTGGACAGCAGGCTGCATGCTCACCGCTTGGAGACTAAGCGGAAGCTGGTCAGGTTGACTATGAGGTGGCGGCAGAAGAATTTGGTGGGGTATTTGAGCCTGGGGAAGCATCAGATGTGAAGGTTGTTTTTGAGGGTTGACTTGATAATCAGGAGGAAAGGTTTGGTTGGGTGGATGCAACTGGGTTTGCCCTTGAGAAGGAAATTGTACCTGCATTGGAATTTGAGGTGGCACAGGTGGCTGAGATTGTGCTATTCCTTGGGCTGGTGGTTGAAACTGGGGCTGCTGCTGGTTTAGAGGGACAGGATAGAGCTGGAGCTGGGACTGGGTCTGGGCAGCAGGCTGGGCATATGCATGAGACTGGGGCTGACCATGCACATGCAGTGGATTATGCTGGTTTTGCTGAAGGGAATAATATTGCTGATGAGGCTGTTGGTAAGGATCATATCCGGAATATTGCTGATAGTATTGCTGGTACTGTTGCTGATACCACTGCTCTGTTGTTTGTACAGAAACAGCCTGAGGATTAGCAATAGGTTGCTGAGTTGGATTTTGTCCAGGCTGCAGACTAACAGCAACATTCTGACTATTCTGGAGCTGAGAAAGTGGTTGGCCAGATTGAGCTACAGTGAGGTTTACAGTTGCAATGGGTGCGGACAAAGTGGTGCCAGAGCTAGTTGCACCCCCTATAGCCTGTTTTGCTTCATACGCTCCCTGCAATTAAAGGTTGATGTCAGAGTTCATTTTAACCAAGACTCCTATTCATATGAATGCGAAGAACAAATGCTTCATACACGCACCGTACAGCTCTGTGCATGATCATGTACTTGGCGATGAACAATTTGGATACCACATCTGTTACATATAACTGCCGAACTTCCAAAGGAACACTCAGAACAATGAGAGGTACAATCAGATAGAGTACCCTCCCATGTGCAACCACTTCTGAAGAATAGACAGTGAACCTTAACCTTTCCAATCTTTTCTGCCAGTGATCTATCCGAGTTTATTAGCGGCTGCCAAAACAAATTATAGCTTCAGAAAAATATGCAAGAAACGGTGTATGTCATTCAAATGTATAGGCAGGAGAGACAAACCTTAGAATCAGACTCGGTCACCAAGTATCCATCATAAGGGCATGCCTTGCTACCATTTGCAATGTGTGCCAAGCAAGGTTTGCAGTATAGGTGACTGCACTGCGACTGAAATGCTTCATTTGGATATGCAAGCGTACGACAAACAGGACAAAAATACTCCCCTGGATAGGTTTGAATGTCTATTATGCACTCTATATCAAAACCCATGGATTCTCAAGTAAAATCTTGGATGGCGACAAGCTTCAATGCCTGAACAAAGAAACAAAAAATTAATATATTAAAATATTAATACATGCATAAAAAAATATACAATAATAGATATGATAGAATAATTCCACATTATAATAAATTATTATTACAAATATCACATAGCCAATTAACTAATGCACAAAATAAACAAGTTACAAATTACTGAAAGAATTGTATCACCAAGTAGAATAATCTTCTGTTTCACAATCCACGTATGCTGGTAAAACAGTACAAGCATATAAATAATATAATGAAAACAAAACTGTAATAAACAAAAGAGAGAGATGATTAAATTTTGCAGCCATTCTCATCTCCCACTTTTGTTTTGGCTAGCAGGCAATATTTACATGAATTGGAAAACGAGAATACTTAGGGAGATGTATGGATTTGTTTTTGAAATTTCATGAAATGGGAAAGATTTATGGAAATCGAGTTGGTGAATGTGATGTCGATGTCATGCAACAATTTATTTTAAAATTTAAAGATATAATAAATTGATTAAAAATGTAATACAGAAATTGAGAATTTTTGGGAGGCGTTAAAAGTTAAAATGAAAAATAATAATAATAATGAATAATAATAATAATGAATAATAATAATAATAATGAAAAATAATAATAATAATAATAATGAAAAATAATAATAATGAAAAATAATAATAATAATAATGATGATGATGATGATGATGATGAAAAAAATAATAATAATAATAATGTTGGTCCGAGTTAAAAATGAAAAATAATAATAATAATGAATAATAATAATAATAATAATAATAATAATGAAAAATAATAATAATAATAATAATAATAATAATGATGATGAAAAAAATAATAATAATAATAATGTTGGTCCGAGTTAAAAATGATTTTTTGAAGAAAATCAAAGAAGCAAGAAGAGTTGAACATGTTCAGACACATTAATTTTAAAGAAATGAGCAAACTTTAAAGGATTACTCTCTCCAGCGAAAAATAAAAATAAAACAATTAGGACAAATAAATTCATATTAATTTAACATGACAAATCGCTAGCCGAAAAAAATGATCCACACCAAGGAAATTTCCCAAAAATACAAAACACAAATAGATCGGAAAATCAAATGAACCTGAAATAACTTAGCTGAGAAATGCAACAAAAAAAAAAGAAAAAAAAATTCTAACAAACAAGCGGAACCATCCCTCAAAACATATCTTCACACATCAGTTTTATCAAGAAATGAGGAAAAATTCACGCCCAAATATATAAAATTTAGGGGGAAAAAACCTGTTACACACCTCAAAACCCTTGTCCAAAGACTTTAATCATCAAATAAAAAGCCTGGATGCGCGATCCCCAAGAGAATTTTCTGACGTTTCCTGGAGAGAACGAGAGAAACACTGGGAGAGGAAAGCGACTGTGGAGAAATGAAATGCGGGCAGATGAGAGGAAGCGGTGCCTTTTATAGGTGGGGAGTGAGGGTTTGTAGGGTCTACAGCGCACACATTCATGCTAAACAAATTATAATAATAATAATTTAATAATTTAGTATATTATAAATAAATAAATAAATATGGTATGAAATGGAGAAATGGTGAAAGAAATGGAGAAATGTGCACATATTTCTGGACAATCTCATATGAAAATGAACATTTCGTAAAAAAATATCTGTGAATCACTGTTAAAGACATTATTAAATGATTTAAAGACTCAAATGTATGTCGGATTTTTGCCAAAAGCATGTAAAAACTCCTGTCGGTCGGAGGTCATCAGAGCTCACAAAGTTCGTAAGAAGATTATCGGAACTCTGACAACGATGACCGGCGCGAGATTCAAGTTTAAATATTCAATTAATGCTAAATATTATATCCTCGTATAGGATTGTGGCAAGTGGCATGAGATGCGCAAAATGTACAATCGACAAATACAACCGTTTCGATTGTTCATCAATTAACGCGCGAATTTCGAGTTATTGTAAATAACGTCCCTTCAATTTTGTTGCTATTTATCTCATTTTACTCTATTTTTACTTTTGTCGTAGTTTTCAAAGAAATTAACAATCACGACATGTCTATAAATTGTGGATTAAGTTGTGTTATACCTAGAGGTGTCGATTCAGGTAGATTGTGTGGGTTCAGGTCGAGTTAAAAACAAGGATATTAAAAAAAATATTTCAACTCGAATCCAAACCAAACCGACCACCCGGTCTATTTTTTTTTTTACTTTATATCTTTAACAAAATAATTAAATAAAAAATTGAAAACATAATATAATAATAATAATAATAATAATAATAATAATAATAATAATAATAATAATATTTTAATTTAAACACATAATAGAAAAATTCTCGCATGATAAATATAATCATGGATTATTTAAGTTTAAGAGTCAAATTATCTAAACTATTAGTTCAAAAAAGAAATAATTGTTTAGAAAATACAAATATTTCAAAAAAACATTATTACACAATAAAAATTTATGATAATCAATCTACAATTAAAAAAAAAATTCAAGCATCACAAATATCTTTCAAGTTTTAAACACTACTTCTCAATTGTTTCACACATTTTTGTATGAGTCAAGATTTGAAAAAACAAACATAAATTGGTCGGGTGGGTTCGAGTTGATAGGTGACCTGATTTTTGAATTCAGGTCAACCTGAACTCAAACCCAAACCCACCCAATTTTTTGGTTCATATTTCGGTTGAGTCCAACTCAACCTGACCCGAACCTGAAAACCTCAAACCCTATATTTTCGAGGCGGCTTGTGTCAGGTTTGTGAGTCGGGTTCATTTTTTACACTCTTAGTTATACTATTTAAATTATATCGCTCTATTTTATTTTTGTCGTGGTTTTTTAAGAAATTTGTGATTTTAGCATGTCATGGAATATTTGGTGTCAATACTCATGTTAAATTTGTTTTAGTTTAATTCTCCATTAACATAAAAGTATAAAAATCACAAATTTTCACATGCTTTGTTTGTACATGAGCTTCTTTTCTAAAGTTTAGTCAATAAACTCCCTTCCATTAACATGTTAATTATTATTTTTATAATTCTTAATTTATTTTTTATAATCATTATTAATATAGTTAAATCCCTTAATTTTGATAATAACAAACAATAATTTATTGTATTAGATCAAGTTGCATTTGTAATATATTACAAGTACTCGACCGCCCACTGAAGATTCAAAAAAAGTCATTCAAATGGTCTCAAAAGTCTCAAGATGCAAAGCTATTCAACCGTTTTATCATCAGTAGTATATTTGATCTACCCAACCGCTCAAGCGTACAAGTCTATGTTTTAAGAGCTACTCAATTGTTCATTTTATTGAAGTACATCTATAAACGGTTGAGTAAAGTCATTTTCAGATACAAGCCATGTGTTATATAAGTATCTCACCTACTTTATCAAAAAAGTTAATAGACTAATCATGCATGACAAATAGGATATTAGAAGTTCAGATTGTTTTTCTTAAAAGTCTACGCGCAAAGCTAGTTGTTTTTTTTTGTTGTTAGTGGTCGTTTCTTCTTAGATTTAGTAAATGCAAAATTGTTAATTGATTAAAGTGTACTATAAATTAAGAAAGGACGGCGACAACAATACTATTGTATTTATACTCATTCATTGCGCTACAATCGAACGTTGAACAAGAAGATGCCAGAAGTACTATAAAGAGAGAATGCCAAGAAGGGTTTCAAACACGGAGAAATTTAACGACTACGAGATTTTACATACTTGAAACATTTCTTTGAAAATATTTACGATCAATCTTTATCTTTACAAAATCTCTACTGCTCAACAGCCTTCACATCAAATAACATTTATTAGATCTTCAAGGATCATCAAGGGCTTCTGTCAAACCACTCAGCCGTTTCTGTTCAAAACATTCAAGAAGTCCACTGAGCAACTAAGCAACGAGGCCATGTCTCTGTTCATCAAGAAGTTTTGTAAATTTATGCGCAATAATCAATCTAAATTTACTAAACGATATTATAAAAACGACCAGACAAATGATGGTCAAGCTTGTTATAATTGTGGCAAGAAAGGATACTTTTTTTAGATTGTAACATGCCCAAAAAAGAGGAGACAATCGTTCAAGAAAAGATAGCCTAAGAATGAGAATATTTTTCGAGAAGAAAGATCAGAAGGTACTTGTTACTGAGGAGAACAAGAGCCAATGGGCATACTCAGAGAACGAGTCTTCTATATCAGAAACAATCTCAAGTGGAAGTAATGAAGAGCCGATGTAGTGCCTGATGGAAGATTTAGAACAAGAAGAAGACGATGGCGAGGAATTTGATTTCAGATCTAGTGAATTCACACAAGAAGATCTTGTCATCGCACTTCATAATATGGCCAAAGAGTACAAGATTTTGTATCAAACATTTGAGTAAATAAAGATAGAAAAATTAAGCCTAAAAAATAAGTCGAGTAAATATAGTTGTTTGCAGCGAAAAGAACTCGACAATTTGAAAGTGAAACTAAGTCTGCTAGCCACTAAAAATGATAACATGCAGAGACTGTTCCAAGATATAAGTAAGATGCATGAAAAGCAAAAGTAAGCTGTGATAAAATCGGCCTAGGCTTTGGAAATGGTGATTCCAATCTTATTGAAACAAGTACTCAATTACATCTAGACAGAAAGCAAGTATAATATGATAAACTTTGTCTGATCCAGTGCGATATATGAAAATGATAAGCCCAAAATCCAAGCAGACTAAAAAGGGCTTTATGAGAACAAGGATAAGCATAGAAGAATAAGATATATTGAACATCAAGACTCTAAATCTGGAAAGACATGGCTAAAGCCAACATTAAATGTAATTAGACAGGGTAACCAGTCGAGTTCCAACCGTTCTTGGAAGACGCCGTTTCAATCTAGAAAAGTTGTTCAAAAAATAAAAACAAGACAGTACTTTAATTGCAGACTAGTTCAAAAAGGGGTACACACTGGATAGCAAGGACAAATGACCTAAACAACATTTGGCTAGATTCACTGCACAACACTCCACACAACTGTACTTGACCGCTTGAATTTTTTGGATACACACACTAGCATGCCTATAAGGGCAATTCAAGTGTGAGTCTCGAAATGATTAATGAAACGACCCACCCTAGCTTCTATTCCTTTTATTTTACACTAGTTTTTTTTCTTTACATTCATGCATAATTATTTCATCATAAACTAGCATAAATAATCAAATAAACAAAACTTCATGTCATCTATAATCATTCATGCGGAATAAGAAAAATAAGCATTAAAAGTCTAAAATTTAGCTCAATAATTCTAGCACCCTAAAAGTCTATAAATAAAAACGATAATCCATAAAATTATCAAAAGTCTTTAACATACGCGGAATTTCTAGGTCCTCGGGTATGCACTGCGCCCTCCGGATAACTCGATAGTCCGCACCTCAAGACTCAACATCATCATCATCTGCAATCATTCATACCTAATGAGTCTAATGACTCAGCATGCTCAAATCTCATATAGCAAGTACATAACTATACAATCACATGCATAAAAATTACTTTTACTGAAAAAATATTTTTCTATGCAATCATGAAACCTTCAAAATACACAACTTTTGAAATCATGCTTAAATATGAACATTTTCCTTTTAAAATTATCATTTTTATGTGAATTCCGCTCTCTGAAAGTGACAGTTTTTATTCGATTGATCCATATAAAAACCATATTACTAGGCCACTGGGTTCAACGTCCACATTTTTGACGATCCCACCGACTATCATAAACAACACTTCACCGTTCACGTTTTCAACGGACCCGCTATCATTGAGATTCCCCCCACGTTTTCGACGGTTCACTCCCTTTCATCATTGCAAGTTTACCGCTCACATTTTCAACGGATTTATTATCATTGAGATTCCCGCCCACGTTTTCGACGATTCATCCCCTTTCATCATTGCAAGTTCACCGTTCACGTTTTCCACGTATCCCTTACTACCTTTCGTCACGATCAATTCACATTCCTCAAATATATTTTCCTTTGCCTTTTAATTTCATAAAACATGCATGACTTTCTATATTCTTTAATATTCCCAAAAATGTCTCATATCATTCGTATACATCGAAATTGCTAACAATAGCAAATACTTTAAAACTTCTAAAAATAGCATATATCATGCATATACTTTAAAACTTCTAAAAATAACATTTAACATGATTTGGAATTGTTTTAGGAAGTTGCAAACCACCCTCGACTTTCCTCGAACCGACCGCATGCGTTTCAACACCATACTTATCCGGACTACCCTAGACTTTGACTCAAGGAGACAACACGATTTTAAAACTTTAAAAATACCCAAAAATATCTAGTATCTTGCTGCAAATTTAATCTTAGGTCCTACGTTTCAAAAACGACTCAATTCGATTATCGGATGGATCGTTTACCACCGTTTTCGCGTTTCCGGTAAAACAAATGACCAAACTACCCTCCCGACTCGAATCAACCCGAGACCATACCTTTATTAACATCCTAAGACTCAATATAAGTTTATGGAAGTCCAAAAACCCATGCCAATACTGAAACAAGGATTTAGAATATAACCTAGGCTCACTTCGCTCCTATTTTGACACGTTCGGGCAATTTACGACCCTGAACGGACCACGGCTCGAAATGACCTCGAACCAGGCCCTAGACCCCTTACTTAGACACTAAATAAGACCATGGTCAGCCCCTTTTGAACACAGACCAGACGCTCAAGTCACCAACTCCCCCACAGCAGCCACGTGCCGAATGCATCTTCATGTGCAGAATTGGAACAAAGGCTCCAGCGGCTATGGCTGCCCTTGGTTCGACTTTTGGCTCACACTAGACCATAACCAGGACCCTAAGGCACGTCCCTAGCCCCTGGACCAGCCCTTGAACTTCCCCTTTATTCCTAGGAATTAACGAAACTCCCCAAAACAGCCCCACCAACGCATGTTTGTGGAGTTTCGGTTCCAGCACTCAACCAACTCATACATGTGGGGCCACGGGTCCGACATCTAATATTAATAATTATAAATATAACAAACCCAACGATTTAGTACATACATAATTTGTGGTTCACAAATTCACATAAACATCGTCAAAATAATTAAAAGGTTACAAATGTTTGAAATATAAATTTTAACATGCCAAAATAAAGTTGTGAACCAAATAAATCCAAACATCATCACATAGCTCCTAAGACCCGAGAATCCCACTCTAACTCGTATCTCCTCGCCTGGAACTGGACTCTGGCATCCCAAGCCTCGCCTCACCTACCGTCAAGCACATGAAAACAAGAGGTAGCCGATGTGCCGGTGAGTATAAACCCAGTATGATACAATCAATAACATATGAGAATTAAAATTTCACAAAATTCATATAAACTCATAAAGATGTAATATAATGCAATGCATGATCAGAAGCTGTGGGCTATCAATAAATCTCAAGATCAAGTGAATCATCTGGTCATAGGGTACCCAAGGGAAGAGAATCCCCCAACAACATCCACCGACTCATCCGCTCGAGGTGGTGTGTTGTGTTCTACAATCCCAAGACTATGGTGCGCCTATAGAGTGTTCAGGCCATAGCAGTGACCTCCGCATACACTATGCCAACTCAATTATAGCCCCATACGTCCAACAAATCAATAAATCAAGGCGACCTCCGCCATATCAAATCTGAATCAAAAAGTGGCTCAATATGCAATGCAATGATTCATTTCAATCTCATCAAGTCAATATCATAATAAGCTCATCTCAAAAGATCAATCATCAACAAATTACAAATAATTCATCCAGCCATCGAATTTTCAATTTAAAATAAAAATGATACTTTTACCACGTATGTTACCGACCTTAAAATACCTTTCAAATATTACCAAAAGAAGATCGGAATGTGTAGATGAGAAGTCTTGAACCTCTGAAGTTTACTATAACACAAGAACTCGGATCATTTAACAAAACAGAGCAGTTTCTGTACAAAATTCATAATTAATTCAATACGGCTTTAAATCAAAATCCGCAAAATGCATATGCAAGAAAACTCAATTCCCAACAATTCTTCTTCACAAACTTTTGTCAAATAAAGTCATTTACTCAGTCTTTCATAATCTGAAACATACAACATAATTCCCACAATTCTGCATCATTACAAATCTGGCACCGTTTAGTATTTGGAGCATAACTCCCTCAATACTCGATGGAATCAAGCCCAGTTTATATCATTTCTAAGACAAGACAATGTTCTATAACTTTCTTTTGAACAACAAATTCAGAATCCCAACCGATTAATACTAGAATTCGAATAAACAAAAGCCATGGACACAAACTCGGGATTCTAGACTAGTTTTAGTAAATATAGCATATCTCTTTCAATTTTTCATAGAATTGAGTGATTCTTGAATCAAATTGAAGCTAACTCGATTATCTACAAGTTTGATGAAGACCATAACTCGAAAATCCAAATACAAATGTCCCATAAACACGAAATACAGAAGGCGTGGAAATTTTTCTTCGTACATAAACAAGAAACCATTCTCATATCCCTTTTAAATTCAAACCAACACAAATACAACATCTCCAACATCTCAATATCTCAAATATCAACTCAAATATCAATTCTAAACTTCAACCCATTTCCAAACTTGAATAAAAATGGAAAATACTTACATCCTCGTGAAGCCCGTGACGAGAGGATCACAAATCTAACTTCATTTCAAAATTTTCTTGAACAAATCTCCCATAGATTGAAGAAAGAAATGTAGAAAATGGAAGGAAGAGGGTTTCAGTGGAGGAAAAGGAGGAGAAATGATTGGAGGAGGTGAAAGTTGACTTAGATATTGATTTTTCGTGTTTTTAGCGCCTCAGCGCTACTTTGTAGCGCCGCGGCGCCAAAATTGCCGTAACTCTAGCGCCTAGGCGCTACTTTATAGTGTTTAGGCGCGTGAACAGTACCCGTGAAGAGTACCTGTGAATAGTAACTTTTTAAAAAAAAATTCGGGCATTACAATTCCTCCCCTCTAAAATAGATTTCGTCCTCGAAATCAAATCATCAATTTCAAGTCTACGATATAATGAACAATATTGAAAATAAGACCGAGAATAGAAGCATACTTCATTTGAATAACTGTGGATATTTTTGTCTCATTTTGTCTTCTAATTCCCAAGTTGCCTCCTCGACACCATGTCTATTCCACTGTACTTTAATCAACGGTATCAATTTATTTCTGAGTTGCTTATCTTTTCTGTCTAAAATTTGAATCGGTCTCTCAATATAGCTCGAAGTCTGATCTAACTCAACCTCGTCAGGTGGAAGTACATGAGAAGGATCTGGATGATATTTCCTTAACATAGACACATGAAAAACATCATGAACACCTGATAATGCAGGCGGAAGAGCTAATCTATAAGCCAAGTCACCAACACGTTCCAAAATCTCATACGGACCTATGAATCTCGGTGATAATTTACCTTTCTTTCCAAATCTAACTGTACAACGGAAAGGAGATATTTTCAGAAAAACTCTGTCACCTTTCTCAAAAATCAACGGCCGTCTCCTGATGTTCGCATACTTAGCCTGCCTATCCTGAGCAGCTCGCATACGACTCTGAATAAATTTCACCTTCTCTGTCATATCTCTTAGCATATCAGGTCCTACAATTGGTGCTTCAGATAAATCGTCCCAATACAGAGGAGATTGACACTTCCTGCCATATAGTGCTTCAAATGGTGACATTCCAATGCTCACTTGATAACTATTGTTATAAGAAAACTCGACAAGTGGTAACGAATCCTGCCAACCAATACCAAAATCCATCACTACAGCTCTCAGCATATCCTCTAATGTCTGAATAGTACGTTCTGACTGTCCGTCTGTCTGAGGGTGATATGTTGTACTCAAATGCAAACGAGTACCAAGGGACTCTTGTAAACTCTGCCAAAAATGAGAAGAAAATCTGGGATCACGATCCGATACAATTGACTTAGGCACACCATGCAATCTCAAAACTTCTCTGATGTACAATCTGGCCATCTGATCATGCCTATATGTCATCTGATAAGGAATGAAACACGAAGACTTAGTTAATCTGTCAACGATAACCCAAATTGCATCGCAACCTCTCGACGACCTCGGCAACTTGAACCCTGGACCTCCATCTGTAGTTTTAACTACAGTGTAGGACCGAGTGCTTACCGCTTTACTAAAAGCTATAGCTAGTGGTAATGGTGCAACTCAAATCTTTTAAACCGCACAGCAGCACAAGCACCATGGTTCGATCGCTCTACCAAGCAAGGACAATTATTGCACCCAACAATCTCCCTCCCAATAATTGCACTCCTTGCAATCAATGGGAATCGAACCCATGACCTTAGCTCTGATACCAATTGTAGGACCGAGTGCTTACCGCTTTACCAAAAGCTATAGCTAGTGGTAATGGTGCAACTCAAATCTTTTAAACCGCACAGCAGCACAAGCACCATGGTTCGATCGCTCTACCAAGCAAGGACAATTATTGCACCCAACATACAGAATCATTAGTATCTCTTCATAATGAAGAAATGTTTATTAGATTATTAACTAATAAAGATGTATTATTTTATAGGAAAAATTATAGATTTATTCATATAAGTTTAATAAAAATTGCCTTTAAATCTTTAACTTTAGAAGGTTCACCAGAAAGCTTTATAGCAGCTTTAAGATATGGTAGAAATTTAAATTGGAAACAATCTCTTATGAGATAATTCAATCTAGTCTGGCTAATGGAACAATATATTTTGATTTTTATCCTAATTTATCTTTATCTCTGTCTGATATAAATATATAAGATTATTTAACATTAAATGTTAAAACACATGGTTATAAATATACTCCTGGAACAGAAATTATATGTATCTGTTATCGTATTTATTATAAATCATGGTTTACACTAAATTCTATGTGTAAAAGAATAGATAAAAAAATTAAATGATACTATTCTTATATAAACTACTTTTAACAGATCTAATATTACAACTCGTAGATCTATAAAATGGGAAGAAATTAAATTTCCAGAAAACTGGATAGTTGAACAAGCTGTTCCTAGAAATCATATAATAAATAAAGATTTACAACAAGTTACACAAACTAATGAATGATCTGTTCAAATACAGTTCAATAATTAACAAAGAAGATTATTACCATCTTCTGTCTATGATAGATCAAGATCTAGACATTCTTTTATTTCACATCTAGATTATATGATGGATATACCACAAACTTCTAGAGTCTCTACTTCTCAGATAAGAGAAGATTTAGAATCCTCTGCACAAGATACAATAGAAAATTTAATCATAAATCAAAATAATATTGTTCATAAAAGTAATTTTCAAAAAGTTAAAGAAACTGATACAATTTCAGAAATAAATTTTAGTATTTGATGGATAGTAAATCAAAAATAGATTTTACTAAATGTTCTATAGCTAGAGCCAAGATAAATGCATAATTTTATCAAACCAAATGAGAATCTTTCAGAGATTGGTATTTTAGAAGTTTCTCTGAAGAAGAATTTGATTATATTGTTACACAATTTTATAAATATTGTGAAAACCAAAATAAATTAATTCATTTTGTTCCTTGGTTTTCTAAGACATTTATTATAGATTATATTTCTATACTTGAAAGAAATTATAAACTTTCCTCAGGACAGATTCAAAAATCTGTTTATCCTCCTTAACAATATTTTATTATAGAAAAAAAAATTTAAAATTTTACTGATTTTTCAAAATTATTTGATAATGATATGTTATAAATAACTGTTAAACATATCAATCAGATAATTGAAAAACAAAATTATACAAATTTATATCTTGCGATAATAGAAGAAGAAATAATTTCTTTCAAAGATCGTATTGATAAAATTATTTTAGCCATTAATCAAATTAAACCAGATGTTTATATACAATCTAAAGAAGAAACTAATATTGTTTCTATTGCAACTTCTTCTGTACAATCCCCTCCAGACATAAATCTTCTCTTTCTGATATAGAAAAATTATTATAAGAAAAATTTAAAAATCTTAATTTAAATACTCTTAGTGAAGAGTTTGAAAATATTAAGAATCATTCTGATGAAGAAATAAATAAATTTAAATGGGAAGATAAACCTATCCAAACCAAATATTATTATGATAGACCCACTCCATTGATGTAGATGAAATTCATAATTCAATTAAAATTGAAAATCAAATTCAAATACAGAATTCAGTTTATTCATTAATAATGACAATAATTGAACATTTTACTGGTAGATTTACTGGTAATGGTGAACAAATTCGTATTTTATTAAGTAATCTAAAATGTAAAAAACGTTTCGCTTCGCTACACTCAACCATAGGCTACACAAGCTTCGGTGCGGTACACGAAACACCAACCCAATCTCGACAAAGAAAACTCAAGTACAAGCAACTCACTTACTGATTTTAGATGGTATAAAGATAAATTTTTATCTCGTATATATGAAATACCAAACTGTAATAATAGTCTTTGAAAAGCCAAATTTATAGATGGTTTACCTTTTCTATTTGCTGAAAGATTTAAAAAAAAATTAAGAAAAGATGATATATATATTCCATATGAAAATTATACTTATAGAAAATTAATAAGTACTTGTATTCAAGAGAGTTTAACTATCTGTAATGAATTAAAATTAAATAATCAAATTAAAAGACAGAATTTACTTGAGAACAAACAATTAGGTAAATTTTGTGATCAATTTGGTATGGACCTACCTAATAAAGGTAAGAAGAAAACAATAGATAAAGACGAAAAACTTTCTAGAAAGAAAAAACATTTGTCTAAAAGGCAAAAATAGAAAAATAAGAAAAAAAAAGAAAGACGTGATTTACGAAAATCATAAAGATATAAAAACAAAAAAAATTAATAATTTGTAGAAAATGTAAAAAGTCAGGAAATTATGCTAATCAATGTTGGGCTAAAAAAATTAATAATTTAGATATAGATGAAAATCTTAAAGAAACATTATTTAAAATAATAATAGATTCAAATCAAGAGTCTAATAGTGAATCTGAGAATTTTTCAGAATCGTATAATTCATAAGAAATTCTAAATAAGGAATCAGATATTTCAGATCTAGAAGAATGTAACAATTGTATACAAAGAAAATCTTACATAAATCATATAGAAAATAATAATGATAAAAATGATGATTATTATAAACTTATGTCTCAATTTCAAGATTTAAACATAAATATTTTAACAAATAATAATATTTTTGAATTTCTTAAAATGATTAAGGATCCAATATTGAAATCTACAATTATTGATTAAATGGAAAAAACTGATTCAACTAGCAATAATAATAATCTTGTTAAAGAAGAACAAGTATATTCTATGAAAGAAGTTAAAAATCTTTTACAGAAAAATTATAGTCAACAAAATCCAGTTACTATACAAGATTTAATTAAAGAAATAGAAAATCTTAAAGAAAAAATAAAAATTTTACAACAAAATAATAAAAATCTAAGTAATCGAGTTTCTGTTATTGAAAATAACAAAGAAGACTTAGTTTCTGAAAGTTTTGATATACTTTATTAATTTCTGATTCTTATAAGAAAAATTTCATTGCTATGATTGATAGTGGTGCGGATTTAAATGTTATACAGGAAGGATTAATTCCTACTAAATATTTTCATAAAACTACTCATTCTCTTTCTCATACCACAGGAGAACATTTAGAAATAAATTATAAAAAAAAACATATATTTGCAAAGATAAAAGCTGTATTCAAACCAGTTTTTTATTAGCAAAAGATATTTCTAGCCAACTTATACTTGGACTTCGTTTCATATATCAAATTTATCCTTTAACTTATGTTGAGAAACATGTATTATAGGAACTTTTCAAGGTAATCTTATTTCCTTTCAGTTTATAACTAAACATGTTCATAGATTTGTTGGAACTTTTCAAGTTTGCAATCTTGATTTTGATGATAACAAAACTTGTTATTTTGTGTTACTAATAATCTACCTTAGTGTGCAGTAGCAAGGATCATTCATGATCTGTTTACATAGAAAGCTGTAGACCTAACTAATCGCACAAACTGAATCGGTCTACCTGATTACGTCAATTGAGCAGTCCAGTTGATAGGTGGTTCAGCAGGAGAACCTCAGAAGCCTGGCCAGCCGAATGAGTGTTCAACTGATGAAGAAACCCAGCTGATTAGTTCAACTGAACGAGAGTGAAATCAGTTCAACTGACGAGTCAACTGATTTCACCAGCTCAACTGAAAATCAGTCCAGCTGACTAGTTCGAAACATCAGTCAGATTCTTTCAGTTGTAGATAAAGACAAACTCTTTAAGTGGATTCCAGCTATGCATGAAGGTACAAAGCCATTGTCCAGTCAAATGACAATAATGGAAGTTACATCAGAGCATTAAAGACAAAACGTTTCAGAAGGACAGCCGAAAAGTCGAGACACAAAGTCCAACAAACGAATTCAAGATGCAACAGATATAATAAATGAATCTCACTGTACGATCAGTTTTTTCGCCTATATAGAGAGAAGATAAGTGAAGACTCAATAAGCACAACAAGAAGAAGCTGAAAGAAAAATAATGATATTCAAAACAAAAAGCTTCTTCAAGAGAGAAAAGGAAGGGCACGCACATTGCACATCAGCTTTCAGAATTCCAGAGGGACATCTTAACGTGTTATCTGCTTAGATTATAAGTCATTTTCCCTCAGTGTGTGAGAACATATTTGTTCAGTTCTCACACACAAATTCTCTCAACCACTCAAACACAGTCTTGCACAAAGACATTAAACTTGTGTATACAGTCTTTGACACATAGAAGTTAAAGAAATGTTGGCTGGAAGGTGCTGCCTTCAACCGTAGCTAGGAGTTCAGTTAGGCAGTAGTGTAAGTCTTCGACACATAGATGTTAAAGAAGTGTTGGCTGGAAGGTGCTGCCTTCAGCCGTAGCTAGGAGTTCAGTTAGGCAGTAGTGTGAGTCCTAGCTGAGTGGGTTTCTACAAAGACTTGTATAAATCAAAGTCTTCTAGTGGATCCTACCCGATGTGGTAGAAGGGGTGACGTAAGAGCAGTTGAAGTCTCCGAACATCCATAAACATATCTTGTGTATTTAACTGATTAACTGTTGTTCAAACTGTTTGGATCAGTTGGAAGTCACCATAACTGAACTGATGAATGCAAAAACCAATCTACCTTTTTTTGATTATTCAGTTTACATAAGTTAAAATGTTTTCTAATTTAACAGTTTTCTTCACGAAAGATTACTTCGAGTATCTTCCGCTTGGTTTTAACCAAACTCGATTTAATTAATCGGTGTTAATATTATTAGAACACGAGCTATTGCAGCTCATTGGAGAATATAGTGTACGAAATGTCTTCGAAGGCACTAGCACACTCGGTCCTTTGATTGGTATCAGAGCAGGTTGTTCTAAAAAGAACATTTGAAGAAAACTGTGTTTTAAATTTTTTTACTTTAAATAGTGTTAAAAGCTATTTAAAAGTATTTCATACTATTTTCAAAACTATTTGAAATTATTTATATGTCACTCTTTGGTAAAGAGTTGAGAAGATTGGTTCTGCAACTATCGTTGTGGCCACTTCTCTAGATTCTTTGTTTTGGGGTTTTAATCAGGCTGCAGGGACTGAGAATCATCTGCAAAGATGCACAACTAAATTGATCATTGAAAAAGTTTTCAGTTGCAAGCCTACCAGGTCAGCTGTTCTTCAGACGAAACTCATCCATTCTGGGACTTTGGTTGATTAAATCACGAGCTGTATTCCAGTTGAGCCTAGTCAGAGGCTGCTCGACCAATTAGTTTGCAAAGAAGTCAAGTTCAAGCAGTTTAACTCGTTTCTCTAGTAAATTGAAATCACAACCGATGCAGCATTTCAAGAAGTTAAGCGACCGGTTGATGGTATATAGACAGTTCTGTCGCATAAACCAACTGATATCTGATGTTGTTTAAAATATGCTACTGTTGTAGTAATTTTTCTTGTTCAAACGATGTATGCACTCAGATGAAACACAAGGAAATTTGTTTAAATAAACATTATGTTTATTAAGCTGTGTTTCATTGTGACTGAATGGATACTTCCAGACTTATTTTCTACATTTCTTAACTGATTATAACCTCTGAATGAATGATTATATAAATATCTTTCAAATAAGGGTATTTAAATTCAGTTTCTGATGGGGAGTTCTTTGTTTTTCTCTCTAACTGAAATTATTGTCAATCGGTTTTAAAAATTCAGTTGTTGAGAAAACTCTTTACTTTTCTTATCAACGGAAAAGAAGTTTTCTCAACTCTGGTTATCCCTCTTAAAAGTTTTTCAATTCAGTTTTAAAGGGGGAATTTTTCTTTGTTTTCAAAACTTCTTTAAATTCAGTTATAAAGGGGGAGCTTTTAACGATGTTTGAATGTACTAACCATTGAACTGAATATATTGCGCTTAATTGCTCAAGTTTTTCTAATCATCAAATAGGGGAGATTTTTGGAACTTTTCAAGTTCGCAATCTTGATTTTGATGATAACAAAACTTCTTAATTTATGTTAATAATAATCTACCTTAGTGTGCAGTAGCAAGGATCATTCACGAGCTGTTTACATCGCAAGCTGTAGACCTAACTAATCGCACAAACTGAATCGGTCTAACTGATTACGTCAATTGAGCAGTCCAGTTGATTGTCCAGTTGATAGGTGGTTCAGCAGGAGAACCTCAGATGCCTGGCCAGCTGAAGAAGTGTTCAAATGATGAAGAAACCTAGCTGATCAGTTCAACTGAACGAGAGTGAAATCAGTTCAACTGACGAGTCAACTGATTTCACCAGCCCAACTGAAAATCAGTTCAGCTGACCACTTCGAAGCATCAGTCAGAATCTTTCAGTTGTAGATAAAGACAAACAATTTAAGTGGATTCCAGCTATGCATGAAGGTACAAAACCATTGTCCAGTCAAATGACAATAATTGACGTTGCATCAGAGCATTAAAGACAAAACGTTTCAGAAGGGCAGTCGAAAAGTCGAGACACAAAGTCTAAGAAACAAATTCAAGATGCAACAGATACAATAAATGAATCTCACTGTACGATCATTTTTTCCGCCTATATAAAGAGAAGATCAGTGAAGACTCAATAAGCACAACAAGAAGAAGCTGAAAGTAAAAGAACAATATTCAAAACAAAAAGCTTCTTCAAGAGAGAAAATAAAGGACACATACATTGAACATCAGCTTTCAGAAGCCCAGATGGACATCTTAACGTGTTATCTGCTTAGATTATAAGTCATTTTCCCTTAGTGTGTGAGAACATATTTGTTCAGTTCTCACACACAAATTCTCTCAACCACTCAAACACAATCTTGCACAAAGACGTTAAACTTGTATATGTAGTTTTTGAGACATAGACGTTAAAGAAAATGTTGGCTGGAAGATACTGCCTTCAGCCATAGCTAAGAGTTTAGTTAGGTAGTAGTGTAAGTCCTAGCTAAGTGGGTTTGTCAAAGAGTTGTATAAATCAAAGTCTTCTAGTGGATCCTACCCGAGGTCGTAGAAGGGGTGACGTAGGAGCAGTTGAAGTCTCCGAACATCCATAAACATATCTTGTGTATTTAACTGATTAACTGTATTTTTCAAACTGTTTGGATCAATTGAAAGTCACCATAACTGAACTGATGAATGAAAAAAACAATTTACTCTTTTTCGATTATTCAGTTTACATAAGTTAAAATGTTTTCTAATTTAGCAGTTTTCTTCACGAAGGATTACTTCGAGTTTCTTCCGCTTGATTTTAACCAAACTCGATTTAATTAATCGGTGTTAATATTATTAGAACACGAGCTATTGCAGCTCATTGGAGAATATAGTGTACGAATTGTCTTTGAAGACACTAGCACCCTCGATCCTTCAATTTTAAATGAATTACAAGAAACTATTGAAAGAAAAACTTTTGAAGTAAAAATTCTTTAAAAAAAGAAGTAAAAATTCTAACTATAGATGATAAATTACAAAATCATAAATTACAGGAAAAAATTTAAATTATTTATAATAAATTTTAATTGGAAATATGTAATGATCTTCCAAATGCTTTTTGGAATAGTAAGAAGCATATTATTTCTCTTCCATATGAAGAGAATTTTAATGAAAATAATATTCCTAACAAGGTTCGTCCTTGTCAAATGAATTCTGAATATTTAGAATTATGTAAGAACAAAATTCATTCATTACTAGAAAAGGTTTAATAAAACCTTCTCAATCTCCTTGGGCATGTACTGCTTTTTATGTTAATAAAAATTCTGAGCAGGAAAGAGGATTTCCTAGATAAGTAATAAATTATAAACCCATTAATAAGGTTTTAAAATGGATTAGACATCCTATTCCTGATAAAAGATTTATTAGATAGACTTGTACATGCTAGTATATTTTCAAAATTTGATTTAAAATCAAGATTTTGGTAGATTCAATAAAAGAATATGATAGATATAAAACTGCTTATAATGTTCCAATAAGACATTTTGAATGAACAGTAATGTCATTTGGTTTAAAAAATGCCCCTTCATAATTTCAACAAATTATGAATGATATTTTTTTTATAATTACAAAAATTTTATAATTGTTTATATTGATGATATTTTAGTATTTTCAAATGATATTTAAACACCATTTTAAACATTTAGATATGTTTGAAAATAATGTTATTCAAAATGGCCTTGTCATATTAAAATCTAAAATGATTTTGTTCCAAACTAATATTAGATTTCTTGGTCATATGATTGAAAAAGGAAAGTCATTCCTATACAAAGAAGTGTAGAATTTGGTTCACAATTTCCTGATATTATAACTGATGAAACTCAGTTACAAAGATTTTTAGGAAGTTTAAATTATATTTCTACTTATATAAAAAATTTAACCAATGATTCTGCTATCATATATGATAGATTAAAGAAAAAAAATCATTTACCATGGTCTGAAAAACATACAGAAGCTGTTAAAAATATTAAACAAAAGGTTAAAAATCTTCCTTGTCTTATGCTTGTAAATCCTCAATGGGATAAAATTGTTGAAACAGATGCTTCTGATATAGGTTTTGGAGGGATTCTAAAGAAAATAGACCCCAAAACAAAATAAGAATATCCTATTCGATTTTATTCTTGAAAATAGAATAATGCCCAGAAAAATTATTCCACAGTAGCAAAAGAAATTTTGGCTATTGTGAGATGTATTTTAAAATTCCAAGATGATTTATATAATCAAAAATTTATTATAAAAACTGATTGCAAATCTGCAAAATTTATGTTTATGAAAGATTTTAAACATGATGTTTCTAAACAAATGTTTGCAAGATGGCAGACTCATTTACCTCCTTTTGATTTTGAAATTATTTATAAAAAAAGGTGAAGATAGTCACTTACCAGATTTCTTAAATAGAGAGTATTTATCTTAATTTTGTTATTTACAGATATGAATTCTCGAGGATGAGGAGATTCCTTTTATAGAGGAAGAGGTGGTAGGGGAAAACCCTCTAATATTATTGCCCAGCATGATAAAAAAGGCTAATAGCCCATAACGTATCTAGTTTATCAGCCAGTAATACTGAGCAAAATGAGTTATACAATGAATTTCAAGAATTCTTGAAACAAAAACAGAGAAATAATACATATTTTCAGTCTCAAGCATCATATGCTAATCATTAAAGATGATGAAGGTGATTAAGTTCTTTATATAGAAACAAAATTTCGTGAATTAATTCTTCTCATAGAAGAAAACATATTCAATGGTAAAAAACTTCATGAACTATCATTGAGAGATATTTGACCAATACATCATATGGATATGATTCTTATAAACAAAGAGGATTTTATGAAAATATTCTATTATCAACAAAAAGTGTTGAAATAACTCACTTTTATAGTAATAATCAGCAGAAAAGAAGTTATAACTTCTCAAAGTTTATTATCAAAAAGATTATATCTATTGAAGAATGAGGTATATCTCCATTAGTTGAAAAAGAGTTTTATTCTCAAAGCCATCAAATGAGTTTTAAATTCATTTTTTGGGACTATGTTGAGAGTTTTAATAAAACTCTATTTTATTAAATGAGAAAAAAAACATACATGGTTTTAAAAAATCTGTGAAAATGTTTTCCATTACCCAATTTCAAATTGGTTTTTCATATGGTGGAAAATATTTGGTCAATCATCAAAAAATTTACCAGAAGCATTTATAAAACCAATGAATACTTGGTTAAATGTTTCTCTATGTATTAAAAAATCATTTCTGAATATTGGATTGACGGAAAGACTTTATGTCTATTTTTTTAATGGAATTTGGAATTCCATGGATCTGGAGATGACAACCAGAATTCGGTTACAGTGATGAAGACATTCCTTGCCTATGGAGAGTCAGTTCAAAAACTTTTGGGACAAATTGTTAAGAGATGATCCAGATACTGACAAGCCTTATGGTTATGAAACTCTTCAAAAGATGGAGGAGAAAATTTCTTTATACCAGAAAGATTTTAATAATAAACAAGAAAAAGAGAAAGATTTTATGAGTCCGTTTAAGATTCTGACTCAGAAATATTCTGAGGTTTATTCAAAAGAAAAAATGATTAAAGTATACATTGATGAAATGAAGAAGGATATTTATAAGAACATTGGATGTTCTGACTCCAAATTGGACAAATCAATGGCTTCCGAATCAAGCGAGAATTAATTTTTTCTTCTTATGCAAATGAAAGATGCACAAGACCTAGAGGAAGATATTCCTAATTTTTCTCATATGAGTGATATTTTGAAAATTTTAAAAATTCTATAAAGGATAATATTAAAGATGATTAAGATATTGATCATTAATAAAGTTGGTGGAATATCACTGTAGACTTTTTTGACTTTTGTAACCATGTTACTATTTGCTTTAATAAAGCATTGCACTGTTTATAATTTTATTTGGAATTCGGGGTTTGATGTCCGGCTTTTCTTTCTATAAATAGATAATTCTGTGTTCTTAGAAGAACAAGGTCGAGTTTGCTCCCCTCTTTTCTCTCTTTTTAAACAACCCTTCTAAATCAATAAAAGCTTCAAGTTTGCTGATTACAACTTTGTAAATTTATAATATTGTTTTTATTTTTTGTTTTTCTTTACTATTTTAAATTTATATTTCATAAATTAGCCTGAATGACAGGCTAAGGGGGGTGTATTCAATCTAAACTTTTAATGACTTTTATGGAATTTTAAAATCTAGAGGTATTCAATCTAAACTTTTAATGACTCTATATATGTTTAGTGGTATTCAATATAGATTTTGGTAGAGTTTTAAAAAGTCATGTGGTATTCAAACTTGACTTTTTAAAACTCTACAAAAGTCAAGAGGTATCCAAAAAATCCATAGATTTTCAAGGATTCTTATTTTATTATTCATGTACAAACCTTGAAGCCTTATGTACAATTGCAGAAAATCTAAAATATTCTTCCACCTATACCAAAGATTTTGATGGACTTTTTTTTAAAAAAAAATACGCTATCTCTCTTCTATCTCAAGCCATCTCTAGGGTTCTTCTCTCTCTCAAAATTTCTTCTATTCAAAGGTATGATTGGTCAATCTTGAATTTATTATATTGCCAATATTTATGTGTAAAAATAGATAAATTGTTGTTTTTTTCTTGAATCATTATGATTATTGTATTTCATAAATTGTTCATTTTAATAAAATTTTATTATGAACTTATAATTGTTCATTAATATGTTGAATTGACATAAAGAATTGAAATTTTGATTTCAATAAATTGGATAGTTCATTTGTCGTTTTTCACAAATTAAATTTATTTAACCTTTAAATAAGTAAAATTTATTTACATTTTCATAAATAAAAAAAAATTTAAAATTTAATAGGTTATACATGTCCAATAATTATTTAAAAGAAATTAATAAAAAAATAAATCACAATTATAAAAGTTTACAAAAGTTTACAAAAGTCTACAAAAATCTTGAAAAAAAAGTCTATAAAAGTCTATGAAATTTGTTTTACAATTCCATGAGATTCTATAAAAATCAATCAAAATCCACCAACTCCACAAAAGTCCACCTTTTAAAAAAAGTCATTAAAAGTCATTAAAAGTTTAGATTGAATACACCCCTGTAAAACATTATTTAAATCTTTGTAATTTAATGTAATATAAGAGTATTTGGTTAGAACATAAGGTAAAAAGATGAACTAGGAAATGATAAACACAAGGTTCGTGTTTAACCAGGAAATTATAAATTAACGTTGTAGCTCTTCAGCCTTCTTTGCTGAGAAATGACGTTTAAGGCGTTTATGGGTGATTTTTATGAATTTATGTTTCTTTGCATCTCGGTAAAATTCTTTGTTGTTTAATTAATTTGGTATATCTTTAATAAATCCTTTTATGTTTTGTAAAAGTTCCAAATAAGAATCTTATATTCATTATTATTCTGAAATTTATATGTCTCATTTTATTAGCTTAGTTTGAGTTGAATATTTTATATAGGCTAGAAACCAATAACTTCCATGTGTGCGAAAGCTACTAAGGAAAATTTTGGTAAAACAACGTCACGTATCAGATTCAATTTGATTCCAAGCCAATACGTAAAGTAAAAATAATATTAATAATATTATTATAGTTTATATTGTGTTAATAATGTTAATAATCACAAATTTATGTTAATTAATAATTATTGTTGCTAAAAATGAAACAATATTAATAGAAATCATAATTATATTAACTATATCAGAATTTGTATTAAAAAGAATACCATTTTAGGCTTGGGATCAAAGAGAGAATATGATACGTGACATTGTTTTACCAAACATTTCCTTAGTGGCTTTCGAACACATGGAGATTATTGGTTTCCAGCCTATATACCATTTTCAACTCATACTGAGCTAAGAAAAGGAAGAATTTAAACTTTAGAATAATAATGAATATAAGATTCTTGTTTGGAATTTTACAAAACATAAAAAGATTTACGAAAGATATTTCAAAGAAATTAAACAACAGAAGATTTACCGAGGGCCCAAAGAATCATAAATTCATAAAAAATCACCCATAAACGCCTTAAACGTCATTTATCGGCTAAGCAGGCTGAAGGGCTACAACATGAATTTATTTTTCCCGGATAAACTCGAACCTTGTGTTCACCATTTTCTGGTTCATCTTCTTACCTTATGTTCTAACCAAAGACTCTTATATTACATTAAATTCAAAAATTTAAATAAATCTTTTATTATCTCAATCTGATTCCAAGTTAAAAATAAATATAGATCATGTCATAGTAAGATAAATAATTTAGCACGAATGCTTTAGCCTGTCATTCAGGCTAATCTATGAAATATAAAAATTTAAAAACAGTAAATAAAAACAGTATAACTTACAAAGTTGTACTCAGAACACTTGAAGCTTTTATTGATATATCAGAAGGTTTTTACAAGAGAGAATAGAGGGGAGCAAACTCGACCGTGTTCCTTTAAGAACACAGAATAGACCTATAAATAGATAGAAGAGCCGGACATCAAACCCCGGATTCCATCTCAAATAAAAATAGTAAAATGCTTTATTAAAGCAAAAAGTAACATTGTTACAAAATTCAAAAAGTAAATAGTGATATGCCACCCACTTTTTGTCATGATATTTCATGATGTGTTTATTCCACCAACTCTGAATTGTAAGATTCCACTATGAACGATTTTTAATCATCTTTGATATTGTCTTTTAGAGATTTCTTCAAATTTTCAAAGATATTATCTATTTGAGATAGTTGAGGAATATCATTCTCTGGATCCTGCGCATCCTGCATTTGCATTAGATGTATGAATTGATTTTCACTTGATTCAGACACCATAGATTTATCAGACTTTGAATCAGAACATCCAATTCTGAAAAAGATCCTTTTTCATTTCTTCAATATAAACCTCAATCATTTTTTCTTTTGAATAAATCTCAGAATATTTCTGAGTGAGAATCTTGAATGGACTCATAGAGGCTTTTTCCTTTTCTTGTTCATTATGAAGTTCTTTCTGATATAATGAAATTGTTTCCTCCATTTGATGAAGAGTGTCATAACCATAAGGCTTTCCAGTTTCTGGATCATCTCGTAGTAATTTGTCCCAAAATTTAGTGAGACTAACTCGCCATATGCAAGGGATTTCTTCATCAGTATATCCGAATTCTGGTTTCCATTTCCATATCCAAGGAATTCCAAATTCCATGAAGAATAGACATAAAGTCTTTCCATCAATCCAATGTTCAGCAAATGATTTTTTAATACTTGGGGAAACATTTAACCAAGTATTCATAGGTTTTATAAAAACCTCAGGCAAAATCTTTGCAGATGGACCAAATATCTTCTACCAAATGAAAAACCAATTTGGAATAGGATGATGAAAAACATTTTCACAAATCTTTAGAAACCATGTATGTTTCCTTTTTTCATTTTCATAAAACAAAGTTTTATTAAAACTTTCAATTTAATCCCAAAAATTGAATTTAAAAATCATCTTATGATTTTCAGAATAAAACTTTTCTTTCTACCAATGGAGATATGCCCCATTGTTCAATAGATATAATCTTTTGGACAATGAACTTTGAGAAGTTATAACTTCCTTTCTGCTGAGTATTACTGAAAAAGTGAGTTATATCCACACTTTTTGAAGATGATAAAAGATTTTCATAAAATCTTCTTTGTTTATAAGAACCATATACATATGATGTATTGGTTAAGTATCTTTCCATGATAGTCCATGGAGTCTTTTCCCATTGGGTATCTTTTTCTTCTATAAGAAGAATAAATTCTCGATGTTTTGTCTCTGTATATAGAGCTGTATCATTATCATCCTCTTTGATGATATTAGCATATGATGCTGAAGCTTGAGAATGTGTATTATTTCTCTGCTTTTGTTTCAAGAATTCTTGAAAATTCATTATATAACTCAGTCTGCTCAGTATTACTGGCTGATGAACTAGATAAGTTCTGGGCTATTAGCCTCTATTTTCCATGCTGTGCAATAATATTAGGGGATTTTCACCTACCACCTCGCCCTCTATAAGAGGACTCTCATCTTCCTCGGGAATACATATCTGTAAATGAAAACATAAGGATAAATATTCTCGAGTTAAGAAATCGGGTCGATGATTATCTTCACCTTTTTTTATAAATGATTTCAAAATCAAAGGAAGCTAAATGAGCCTGCCATCTTGCAAACATTTATTTAGACACATCATGTTTAAAATCTTTGTTAAACATAAATTTTGCAGATTTGCAGTTAGTTTTTATAATAAACAATTGATTATATAAATCATCTTGAAATTTTAAAATATCTGACAATAGCTAAAATTTCTTTTGCTACTGTGGAATAATTTTTCTGGGTATTATTCCATTTTCCAGAATAAAATCTTATAAGATATTCTTGTTTTGTTTGGGAATCTTTTTGTTTTAAAATTCCTCAAAAACCTATATCTGAGGCATCAGTTTCAACTATTTTATCCCATTGGGGATTAGCAAGCATAAGACAAGGAAGATTTTTAACCTTTTCCTTAATATTTTTAACAGCTATAGTAGGTCTTTCAGACCAAGGTAAAGGATTTTTCTTTAGCCTATCATATAATATAGCAGAATCTTTAGTAAGATCTTTTATATAAGGAGAAATATAATTTAAACTTCCTAAAAATCTTTGTAACTGAGTTTTATCAGTTTTAATATCAGGAAATTTTGAACCAAATTCAATACTTCTTTGAATAGGAATTATTTTCCCTTTTTCAATCATATGACCAAGAAATCTAATATTAGTTTGAAATAAAATCATTTTAGATTTTGAAATAACAAGACCATTTTGAATAATAATATTTTAAAAATTTCTAAATGTTTAAAATGTGTTTCAATATCATTAGAAAATACTAAGATATCATCTATATAAACAATTATAAAATTGCTATAATTATAAAAAATGTCATTCATAATTTGTTGAAATTCCGAAGGGACATTTTTAAGGCCAAATGGCATTACTGTCCATTCATAATGTCCTATTGGAACATTAAAAGCAGTTTTATATCTATCAGATTCTTTAATTTGAATATGCCAAAATCCTGATTTTAAATCAAATTTTGAAAATATGATTGCATGCACTAATCTATCTAATAAATCTTTTTTATTAGGAATAGGATGCCTAATCCATTTTAAAACCTTATTAAGGGGTTTATAATTTATGATTAATCTAGGAATACCTCTTTCTTGTTCAGAATGTTTATTAACAAAAAAAGGAGTACATGACAAAGGAGATTGAGAAGGTTTTATTAAACCTTTATCTAATAAAGAATGAATTTCATTCTTGCATAATTCTAAATATTCAGAATTCATTTGACAAGGACGAGCCTTGGTTGGAATATTCTTTTCATCAAAATTCTCTTCATATGGAAGAAAGATAATATGCTTCTTACGATTCCAAAAAGCATTTGGTAAATCATTACATATTTCTAAAGAAAATTTATTATAAATAATTTTTATTTTTTCCTGTAATTTAGGATTCTGTAATTTATCATCTATTGTAAGAAATTTTATTTCTTCTTTTAAAGAATTTATTTGAAAGGTTTTTCTTTCAATCTGTTCTTGTAATTCATTTAAAATTCTATGAACAGATTTATTTATAAACTGAAATGAAATAGTATTACCTTGAAAAGTTCCTATAATAGCTCTTTCATCAACATATGTTAAAGGATATATTAGATAAATAAAAGGGAGACCAAGTATAAGTTGGCTAGAAATATCTTTCGCTAATAAAAAACTGGTTTGAATACATTTTTTATCTTTACAAATATAAGCTTTAGGTAATCTATATTTTATTTCTAATGGTTCTCCTTCTGTATGAGAGAGAGAATGAGTAGTTTTATGAAAATATTTTGTAGGAATTAATCCTTCCTGTGCACCACCATCTATTATAGCAATGAAATTCTTCTTATAAGAATTATCAATTAATAAAGTAATATTAGTATACCATTTTTGAGATATTATCATACTCAAAACAAATAAATGTTTTTGATTATTATCAGGAAATGGAATATCTTGAATATTTTCAAAACTTTCAAAAATTGAATTATTATTATTTTCAATGACTGAAATACGATAGTTTAAATTATTATTGTTATGTTGTAAAAATTTTACTTGTTCTTTAAGATTATCAATCTCTTGAACTAAATCCTGTATAGTAACTGGATTTTGTTGACTATATTTTTTCTGTAAAAGATTTTTAACTTCTTTCATAGAATAGGCATGTTCTTCTTTAACAAGAATGTTATTATCATTATTACTTGTTGAAGCAGTATTCTCCATTTGATCAATAATAGTAGATTTTAATACTGGATCCTTAATCATTTTAAGGAATTCTAAAATATTGTTGTTTGTTAAAACATTAACATTTAAATCTTGAAATTGAGACATAAGTTTATAAAACTCATCATTTTTATTATTATCTTCTATAGGACTGATACAAGATTTTCCTTGTATACAGTTTGTTGAGGATCGAAGTTGAGTTTAGAGGGGGGGTGAATAAACTCTACTCGTTTTTCTTTGTTTTCTGATGAGGTATTAAAATCCTGTTAGGATAGTAGTTTATCTTGTGCGTATACTTTCACCTGATTACAATAAAACGTGCGGAAACAATCTGATGAAGTAGTTGAAAGACAATAAAACAGTAGGCAGCAGTTGTTTATGGAAGTTCGAAGATAAACTCTTCTATGTCTCCCCTTCTCCTGTTTCCAGAAGGTATAACTAAAAGACTTTGGATATTACAGTACAACTCTTGTACACACCCACTTCAGAAGGACTTATACCTCGGCCTACTGAAACTCTTAGTTTCTCAACTCACAAAAATGCGAAACACAAAGTTCGGAAAAGACTCTTTTCAGATTACAAACTCTTCCTGATAAAGTATAAGTGATGTAAAGATTGTTAAGAGTGTAATAATCAGTAGCACAAGATGATCTTCAAAAGATCAGATATTAGCTATGAAGCGTGTGCTACTTTTCTTTGTGTTGAACTTTAAGTACTCAAGGAATTTCGAGATTTGTCTGATAAGAGAAAATAGCTTTGTTCCTCGAAAGATGATATTATATGAAGTGAAGTATCGTATAAGGATTTGATCCAAGTATATATAATCGACTGAGTTCAACGTTCACAATCAGAGGATGTCTCCAGATGACTGATACAATCAGCTTTATTACCAAAAGAAGTTCCTGCAAAAAAGCTATAAAACAATCAGTCTTGTTTTATACTTAATTGGGTAAAATGCATTAAATGACTCCGTATAGTATTTAATGCTGCAATTAATACTAGTACTAGGAACTCTTTAACGGTAACAATAAAGGTAGCAACGTTAGGAAACGTCCTCTACTGGTTTTGTATTAATATACTTTCTACTGGTTTAGTTTTATTAGACCAGTAGCTTCTGATAAGTTAGTTTACTGTTCTGGTCTGCTGGTTTTAGTTAATCATCGCCACAATAAAATTCATGTCTAACAATTTCTCCCTTTGTGGTGATGCCAAAACCTAAACAGTAGAAAGTCGTTAAATAAAACAGATAATCATTTAAACAAAAATATAATGTCAATAAAGTATCAAAGAAAATGATCAATCGGTTTCAATATCCCTGTAGATGACTTCTTCATTCTGAGGTTCTTGAAGTCTTCTGTTTGAAGGTTCAGCTTCATCTTCTGATTGTCTAGCTCCTGCTGGATCTCCTCTATCTTCCCCCTTTTTGGCATCAGCCGCAACTACATGGGCGAAGAGGTCATTCAGTCTTCCGGATATGTTTTGAATGCCATCGGTTAGCATCTCCAGATACGGAGTTTGAGCAGAGATGCGATTATCCAGTGTAGTTATAGATTGATTTTGAGAGTCAATCTTGGCATCCATAAGTTCCACGGAAGTAGAAAGTGATCGGAAGAGATCATCATGCTCAGTGATTCGGTTGAGTATATTAGTTTGAGCAAGAATGATATTGCTGTGATTTCTCGCTATAGCCTGTCTGAAAACGATGGCTTCAGCATGCATTCTCTCCATGTTTTCCGCCGTGTTAAAAATATGTTTCCCCATGCGTTCTCTGAAAGATTGAGCGCCAGTGAATTCTGAAATGTTTTCACAGGACATTCGTTTCACTAAGTCAGACACGTTGTTGAGTTCCCGTTGCAGAGACTCAATCTGAAATTCCAAGTTGAATGTATCTGATTCTGGGGATGGAGTTCGCTCAAGCATGCGTTGCTGAAACTCAATAAGACGAGAGTTCATCTGAGTTGAAACAGCATGAGAGGTAGTCAATGCAGTAGAGACAAGATTAGTATCCACCAAAGTAGTAGAAGGACCAGGGTCTGCTGTGCTTTCTTCTGGAAGTGTAGAGACAGTAGGTTCAGCAACAACCAGTGGAAGAACAATTTCTTCAGCGGAACGGCCAAGTCAGAGGCCAAAATTTCTTCCGTTGGTGCAATAACAGCCTGTGAGTCTGATGGTTCTTCAGTAGAAGGTGCAGAAGGCTGATCCAGAAGAATGTGCATTTCTGCTTGATGAGCAGCAGAAAATATTTCTAAATTTTGCAATAAAGAAGAAGCATCTGGTTCTGCTATATGTTGCATTGGGGTCGGAGAAGCAGAAGGTGGTAATGAAGTAGCCGGTGCTACTTCCAGAGTAGTAGAGACTGTTGGAACAATCGACTCAATGACTTCTTCAACCGAAGCCAGTTCATGTACAGATAATAGCGACGAGGACGGAATGGGCCTTGTTGGAGAAGCAGGAGTACTGAGAGCAGAAGCCTTTGGTGAGGCTGTAGTCCTTTCCTCAACTGTCTGAACCTGTTGGAAGTCTGGAACAAGGCCAATGTGATAAACAATAGTGTGACACCTCGACCCAATTTAATTAAAATACAGCGGAATTTAAAATTTTTACTTGAAGGGAGGAAGGATTCAAATACATTTCCATAAAACATTTTCAATCAAAAGTAATTACATGATCATTCAAATGATATAACAAAAAATAAAAAATATCATTCCTATGATCATGTCCAAAAATACCAACAAAATAACATCTTTCTCCTTCTCTATATGCATATGACTCCGGCCCACAGTCAACGTCCTGGCCCGTCACTCTGATCTGCATCACATGAAATAACTGAAATGAGTATACAACTCAGCAAGTGGAACTCTTACAGAGCAATAGACATAGCATACTCTGAAAATCATAGCTTTAAAAACGTAAATACCATCAACTCTGAAATGTGAATATCATAGCATGAATAATAATAACGATGATATTTCTCTTTTCTCTGGTATGGATTGACATCTATATAGTATCTATGTCTCTTACCTATATCCCATCGATATAAATCGACAACTCTGAGGTATATAAGCCTATGGTCGTTGATCAACTAATTGCATGCAATCTCTGACTATGTATCTATCAATCCATAAAACATTTGAACTCTCTTTGGCATTTATCAATCACTTTGAAGACTCTTTTCTCTTGTATTCTTTTTTACAATTGAGACATATAATGCCTCCATAATATACAACATAGTGAATCAATACATAAACATGAATCAAATGAAGGGAATAACACATTAAAATCATTGAAAAACAATACATATAGTATCATGTGAGCACAAAGGATGAAATTCCACTTACAACCACTTGAAACTCCAATCTAAACTCTTGGTTGAAATCCTACAACAATAAACCATAAATCACACCATTAACAACTCAATAACCAAGAACCCATGCCAATTAATCCATAAAACCAACACATTCAACAAACCCATATCATCTCTCTCTCAAAAACCAAGAAATAACCATACCAAAAGCTTACCTTAGCTTCCTAGCACCAAGAAGAACTTCAATCTCAACTCAAATCACCAACTAAGAGCTTGGATTAAAGAAAAGAAATGAAGGAATGAAGAAACCCTATCCTCCAAGGAGAGAAAATCGAGAAGTGAGGGAAAAGAATGGGGAAAAGTGAGCCAACCCATAAACTATATCACTTAAAAATCCGAAAATGCGCTTATACTGTGCGCGACCGCGGGTGCGCTCCAACCCTTACCGCGGGTGCGCTAAGCTCACGGCAATCCCACCAAATTTCTGAAAATGACGACCGCGGGTGCGGTACCAACTTGACCGCGGGTGCGGTGCCTACACCGCGGGTGCGGTACACTTAACACCGCGGGTGCGGTGAGTCCACGGCATTCCTACTCAAAATGCTGAAATTAAGACCGCGGGTGCGCTGCTGCAAGGACCGCGGGTGCGGTGATGTCACGGCCAAGACAAAATCTAATGCAACTAAAATCGAACCGAAACGCTGATACAAAACAACCACCATCCATGAACACCAACAATACCACAAAACAATAATAACCAACCATACTATAACCCATAAACACAACTCTTAACATCTAAACCAAAAATATACTAAACCCAACCAATAAGTCTAATAACATACGAAAACTTAAACCGTACCGTACACCAGGCTGGGCTATTACAATCTCCCCTCCTTAAGGAAATTTCGTCCTCGAAATTGACGTCACTGCACGAACAACTCAGGATACTTCTCTCTCATCTCATACTCTGGTTCCCACGTGGCTTCTTCAATCAAATGATTTCTCCAAAGGACTTTAACGATGCCGATCTCTTTGTTCCTCAACACTCTAACTCTGCGATCCAGAATCTGGACCGGAATCTCTTGGTAAGTCAAATTCGGCGTCAAATCCAATGGCTCGTGGCGAAGAACATGGAAAAGATTCGCAATATACTTCCTGAGCATCGAAACATGAAAAACATTATGAACTCTGTCAAGATCTGGCGGTAAGGCTAACCTGTAAGCTCGATCACCGACTCTATCCAAGATCTCAAACGGGCCAATAAATCTCGGACTCAACTTTCCCTTCTTGCCAAACCGCATCATACCCTTAAGAGGTGCAATCTTCAAGAACACATGGTCGCCAACCTCAAACTGCAACGGTCTGCGACGCACATCTGCATAGCTCTTCTGTCTCGACTACGCTGTCTTCATCCTCTCTCGAATAACAGCAACAACATCAGCTGTCTGTTGGACCAACTCTGGACCCAACATCTTCCTCTCGCCAATCTCATCCCAATACAAGGGAGATCTACACTTCATGCCATACAGTGCTTCATACGGTGCCATGCCAATCGTCGCTTGGTAGCTATTGTTGTACGTGAACTCAACAAGAGGCAATTTGGAATCCCAGCTACCAGGATAATCGATAGTACAAGCTCTGAGCATATCCTCTAAGATCTGAATAACTCTCTCTGATTGACCGTCGCTCTGGGGATGATAAGCTGTACTGAATGCTAACCGTGAAACCATAGCTCTGTGCAAACTCTTCCAAAACTCTGAAGTAAATCTAGGGTCACGATCAGACACGATCGACACAGGAACACCATGAAGTCTAACAATCTCTGCTATGTACTCTTCGGCATACTGGTTCATGGAATACGTCGTCTTGACTGGGAGAAAATGCGCTGACTTGGTCAATCGATCGACAATAACCCAAATAGAGTTAAAACCTTTCTGCGTCCTGGGAAGACCAGTCACGAAATCCATCGTAATATGATCCCACTTCCATTGAGGAATCGGCAATGACAACAATGTCCCAGCAGGTCTCTGGTGCTCAATCTTCACCTGCTGACAAGTTAGGCACTGAGAAATAAACATGGCGATATCTTTCTTCATACCTAACCACCAATAGAGTCTACGAAGATCCTGATACATCTTGGTGCTGCCTGGATGTATCGAATATGGCGCGGTATGAGCCTCAGTCAAAATGTCTCGCCGAATATCATCACCAACAGGAACACAAATACGGCCTCTGAAAGTCACCAAACCATCTCCATTCACTCCAAACTCTGAATTACCTCTCTCCTCTGCTCTAGCTCTCATCTCTGCCAACTGAACATCAATGGCTTGCTCTCTACGGATCCTATCCGTCAATGTAGCCTGAATAACCAACGCTGAAAAACGAGCAATGGTCCCCGGAACTACCAAAGCTATCTTCTCTCTCTGCAAGTCTAAAAACAACGGCTGCTGAATCATCGAACTCAAGGAAGAACTCGACTTACGGCTCAAAGCATCCGCTACAACATTCGCTTTCCCTGGGTGGTAATTGATCATCACATCGTAGTCTTTGACAAGCTCTAACCACCTCCTCTGTCACATATTGAGCTCTTTCTGAGAGAACAAATACTTCAAAATCTTGTGGTCCGTGAAAATTTCACACTTTTCGCCGTACAAATAATGTCTCCAAATCTTCATGGCGAAAACCACAGCTGCCAGCTCCAAATCGTGCGTAGGATAATCCTTCTCGTAATCCTTCAACTGGCGAGAAGCATAGGCGATTACCTTACCACGTTGCATCAGCACTGCACCAAGACCTTTCTTCGACGCATCGGTAAAAACAACAAAATCCTCGAAACCACTGGGCAATGCAAGAACAGGAGCTGTCGTCAACTTATCCTTCAACTCTTGAAATCCACTCTGGCAATCATTGGACCACTCGAACTTCACAGTCTTCCTCGTCAGATTGGTTAATGGCAGGGCAATCTTGGAAAAATCCGAAATGAAACGACGATAGTAACCCGCCAAACCAAGGCAACTGCGTACCTCTGATACAGTGGTAGGAATATGCCATTTCTGAATCGCCTCGATCTTGGCTGGATCAACAGCTATGCCATCCTTCGAAACAACATGGCCTAGAAAAGAAATCTGCTCCAACCAGAACTCACACTTCTTCAACTTAGCATACAACCTCTTCTCTCTCAACAACTGAAGAACCACTCTGAGGTGCTCTGCATGAAGCTCTCTGGTCTTGGAATAAATCAGAATGTGGTCGATGAAAACAATGACGAAGCTATCCAAAAACGGCTTGAACACACGGTTCATCAGATCCATGAAGACCGAAGGAGCATTGGTCAGACCAAAAGACATCACAAGAAATTCATAATGACCGTACCTGGTCCGGAACGCTGTCTTAGGGATATCAGACTCCCTAACCTTCAACTGATAATAGCCAGATCGTAGATCAATCTTTGAGAACACGGTAGCCCCCTGCAACTGATCGAACAAATCATCTATCCGTGGCAACGGATATTTATTCTTGATCGTCACTTTGTTGAGCTCTATGTAATCAATGCAAAGCCGCAACGACCCATCCTTCTTCTTGACGAAAAGAACCGGAGCTCCCCAAGTTGAAGAACTCGGTCGAATGAAATCTTTATCCAAAAGATCTTGCAACTGCGTCTTCAACTCCTTCATCTTTGTAGGGGCCATTCTGTACGGAGCCTTAGAAATAGGAACCGTACCTGGAACTAGGTCAATCACAAACTCCACATCTCTGTCCGGCGGCAAACCCGGAACATCATCCTCAAACACATCAGAGAACTCTCTCACCACATCAATACCATCAATATTCGACTTCACAATCTTATCCACATCCACAATAGAAGCCAAGAACCCATCACATCCTCTACACAACAATTTCTCAGCCTCAAGACAAGAAATAAAAGGAAGGACCAGCGAAGTACCTGCACTGGCGAGCATACCTTCCCTATTGCCATCATCTTCCTTCGTCATGGTAAAGATGCGACCCTGAACCTTCTCTTTACTCGCTCCTCTTGGACAGTCTTTGGCAATATGGCCTGCAGTGCCACAACGGTAACAAGTATGAGTACCGAATCTACACTCTCCTCTATGATGTCGACTGCACTTGGGACACAAAGGCTTCTCGGGATCAAATGGAACTGCTGGTGGTTTAGGACTCGGCTCTAACTTGCCTTTCCCCTTGAAACGATATTTACCTCGCTGACTCGAACCATGTCCCCTCTGAGCAATGGCTTGATGCCTCGCCTGCCTCTCCCTAGCAATGTCTTTCTCATCTTGCTCAGCCAACAACGCCTTAGACACAATCTCCTTGAACGTCACAGCCTTCGACATGTTGATATCTCTTCTGATCTCCGCTCGAAGACCTCTGATGAAATGAGCACCTTTGTCTTTGTCGTTGGAAGCAATATACGGGGCAAACAGACAACCCTCCTCGAACTTCAAGATGTACTCATCAACATTCATACCTCCCTATCGAAGCTCCAAGAACTCAGTCACCTTCCTAGCTCGAAGGGCATCTGGGAAGTACTTATCATAGAAAAGATCGGTGAACTCTTGCCACTTCAAAGCCGGTAGATCAACACTAACCTTGGTCGCATTCCACCAAATACGTGTAGCCTTGACTAACATGAACACTGCACAACTGATTCTGTCTTTATCCTCGTAGTTGAGATGATCAAAGATAGCCTCGAGTGCTTTGATCCACTCTACGGCCACTAACGGATCAGTGCTCCCTGCAAATTCCGGTGGATCCATCCTCTTGAAAGCAGTAAAGATGCCATCGGTACCAACTGCTTGAGCTACTTGGCCTCTCACTTGACCTCTGCCTTGGCCTGCACCTTGCATACGAAGAAACTGCTGAATCTGCTCACTATGGACCTTGGCTTGCTCTTTCAACAACTTGCCGAACTCATCGACAACTCTAGAGGAAGAACTATCCTCACCCTCTACGGCTTTCCTCTTAGGAGGCATACTCTACAATGTGCTCACAAAAAGTAAATCAATAGATAACAATGAATAGACGTAGAAGAAGACATACCCGGACAGTTGAAAGTAGACGAAGTCATATGCATTGGTCCGAAGAACGGTGCTCTGATACCACTAAATGTGACACCTCTACCCAATTTAATTAAAATACAGCGGAATTTAAAATTTTTACTTGAAGGGAGGAAGGATTCAAGTACATTTCCATAAAACATTTTCAATCAAAAGTAATTACATGATCATTCAAATGATATAACAAAAAATACAATTCCTATGATCATGTCCAAAAATACCAACAAAATAACATCTTCCTCTTTCTCTATATGCATATGACTCCGGCCCACAGTCAACGTCCTGGCCCGTCACTCTGATCTGCATCACATGAAATAACTGAAATGAGTATAAAACTCAGCAAGTGGAACTCTTACATAGCAATAGACATAGCATACTCTGAAAATCATAGCTTTAAAAACGTAAATACCATCAACTCTGAAATGTGAATATCATAGCATGAATAATAATAACGATGGTATTTCTCTTTTCTCTGGTATGGATTGACATCTATATAGTATCTCTGTCTCTTACCTATATCCCATCGATATAAATCGACAACTCTGAGGTATATAAGCCTATGGTCGTTGATCAACTAATTGCATGCAATCTCTGACTATGTATCTATCAATCCATAAAACATTTGAACTCTCGCTTTGGCATTTATCAATCACTTTGAAGACTCTTTTCTCTTGTATTCTTTTTTTACAATTGTGACATATAATGCCTCCATAATATACAACATAGTGAATCAATACATAAACATGAATCAAATGAAGGGAATAACACATTAACACCATTGAAAAACAATACATATAGTATCATGTGAGCACAAAGGATGAAATTCCACTTACAACCACTTGAAACCTCCAATCTAAACTCTTGGTTGAAATCCTACAACAATAAACCATAAATCACACCATTAACAACTCAATAACGAAGAACCCATGCCAATTAATCCATAAAACAAACACATTCAACAAACCCATATCATCTCTCTCTCCAAAACCAAGAAATAACCATACCAAAAGCTTACCTTAGCTTCCTAGCACCAAGAAGAACTTCAATCTCAACTCAAATCACCAACTAAGAGCTTGGATTAAAGAAAAGAAAGGAAGGAATGAAGAAACTCTAGCCTCCAAGGAGAGAAAATCGAGAAGTGAGGGAAAAGAATGGGGAAAAGTGAGCCAACCCATACCTTATATCACTTAAAAATCCGAAAATGCGCTTATACTGTGCGCGACAGCCGGTGCTCTCCAACCCTTACCGCGGGTGCGCTAAGCTCACGGCAATCCCACCAAATTTCTGAAAATGACGACCGCGGGCGGTACCAACTTGACCGCGGGTGCGGTGCCTACACCGCGGGTGCGGTACACTTAACACCGCGGGTGCGGTGAGTCCACGGCATTCCTACTCAAAATGCTGAAATTAAGACCGCGGGTGCGCTGCTGCAAGGACCGCGGGTGCGGTGATGTCACGGCCAAGACAAAATCTAATGCAACTAAAATCGAACCGAAACGCTGATACAAAACAACCACCATCCATGAACACCAACAATACCACAAAACAATAATAACCAACCATACTATAACCCATAAACACAACTCTTAACATCTAAACCAAAAATATACTAAACCCAACCAATAAGTCTAATAACATACGAAAACTTAAACCGTATCGTACACCAGGCTGGCCTATTAAAAATAGGCTCGCCAAAGCCTTGTTCTTGAGCAAGAAGTTGCTCACGCATCTGTTTTAACTTATCAGATAGAATCACAATAACATTTTTATCCTGAACAGCAGTAGGAACACTAGAATCAAAATTCGATTCAAGAACTTTCAGAGCTGATTCTAGCTTCTGACATTTTAGCTGATCGAGGATGAAACTCCTTCTGCGCAAGGCCTCGATGATATTTTCCGTTTTTGCAAGCTGAAAAATTTTATTCTCTGCATTCATCATTTTGGCATAGTTCCCTTTTGTCTTAAAGTAAGCAAAAGAATGGAAAAGACGAACTGAGTGCCACTCATAAAAAAAATTCATATCATCATTTGCAGAGGTTTCAATTTCTGCTAGATGAAGATCAACGCCGGTGGTTACAGTTGTTTTGTGTCCAAAGATTGGTGGTTCTTCGACCATTTTTCCTTTGCCTTTATCATATGAAGAAATAGGCACGATGGGTCGGAAAGCAGAGGACCCACTAGTTGATTCTCGAATCACTATTCCAGATGATGGCTTGAAAACAGAAGCAGTAGGTGGTGCTGGAATAGATGTAGTAGCTTGTGCAGTCGCAGAAGTAATGGATCGAACAGAAGGAACCACTTCTGGAAATACCTGTCTGATAGGTACTTTCTCAATCTCAGACAGTGCTGCTGTCTTCTTGATCTTAAGAATGGTGCGAGGTTTCTTCTTGGCTGGGGTTGGTACGGGTGGTTGAACATCAGCAGCAGACTCTTCTGATGCTGTTTTATCCGAATCAATCGAAATGATCACTCTTTTCTTTGAAATTTTCCTTTGAGGTTTTTGAACCTCAGAAGCAGTTTCTCCAATTTCCTTTTTCAAGGCGACAAACTCCGCCACGGTTGGCTTAGGCCTTAAAGCAAGTACGTTCGCAGCATCAATCATGGTTACTGAAGCAGCATCTTGTTCACTGGTAGAGGCGAAACCAGCATCTTTGAGCATTGTGCTGCTTTGAACAGCGAATCCAGAACTTTTCCTGACAACCATATCCTTCATAATCCTAAAGATAAAATGACTTCAGTCCACTTTGGTTCTCTTAGTGATGGCAATCATCACTTGAACCTTCTCCTTCGTCAACTTGTCGAAGGTGCCAGCTTTGATCAAAATGGCTTTTGCCACAATATCGGCCAGAATTTGATATTCTATTTTGAGTAATTTCTTGTGACAAGAGGGAGACACTTCTTCTCCAGAGGCTGAGAACGAGCTAAGCACAACAGACATATCTATCTTGGAAATATCAGATAGTTCAGAAGTACCTGAGAGTGGAAGAAGGAAGGTCGCTCCTAGAAGTGCGGCATCAATAGAGATGGATGCATCTCCTTGAGAATGAACAATCTTTCCTTCATGTACTGTCGCTTTAGCGTAAAAATCCAGGAGAGCATTTTTGTAAATTACGGCTGGTGCTTCCAGGAATTTTCTGAGTCCCGATTTCTCAATGTCTTGAAACATTTTAACGAGATTCTCATCCTTGATGTTGAGAACAGAAGCAAAATTTAATTGATAAGCGTTAAGAGTGTAAGCTCCAGCCATTTCTGCACATCTTGAACGAAGTTAAACAAGTATACTCCAAAATGAAAACTCAAGTAAAAAGAGAGTTAGAGTTTGATCCAGGAGTCGAAGCAAAAGTGTTCAGAGAGAAGTTTGAGTATATCATTATTTACGTAATGATCCTTGAAATACACTCCTGGAGTTGTAATGTCCACAGTCAAGCAAATCTGTTGCTTCGATTGATATTGAAATGTAGCATCGATTCCTTCCAGAAGCATGCTAATGCAATAAGAGAGTGCTGGTGGATTGATGATGCTGGAATCATCTATGATGCCCTGTAAGGCATCTAAAAATACATTAGTGCTGACAAGACCCAAGCTTGCTAGATTCTTTCTAGGCCTTGAGCTTGTTGGAGTCTCTTGTTCCTGTTGAAGTACTTTGCAAGCAAATTGCAGAGAGCTCATATTACTGAAGACAAAAGCTAAATGTAACGCTTCTGGTTAAATAGCATTTGTAGATCTACTGTTTTTACTTTTGCATCGTGTAATGTACTGAAATGGTTTCTAATAAAGTTCCAGTTTACGTATTTGACTTTCTCTTCTGCTTTTCTGCAAATAACTTACTGTTAGTTCAATATGATAAATAATCGAGTAAGAATAAAGATTAACCAAGATAACAGAAAATAATCAAGTTAAATCTATCAAACCAAGAGAGTTACGAAAGTAAGAAAACTTATTTTCTGGTAAGGGTTTTGTGAAGATATCTGCTGTTTGTTGATCAGTAGAAACGTATTCCAGACGAATGTTCTTCTTCTGCACATGATCTCTAATGAAGTGATGTCTGATGTCAATATGCTTCGTTCTGGAATGAAGTACTGGATTTTGTGTGATTTCAATTGCACTGGTATTATCACAGAATATAGGTTATTCGGAGGCTTGAATCCCATAGTCTCTTAACTGTTGCTGAATCCACAATATCTGAGATCAGCAGCTTCCAGCAGCCAGATATTCTGCTTCTGCAGTAGATGTGGCTATGGAAGTCTGCTTCTTGCTAAACCAGGATATCAGCCTATCACCAAGAAATTGACAAAAACCACTTGTGCTTTTTCGGTCTAGTTTGCAACCTGCATAATCAGCATCTGAATATCCAATAAGATTTAACGATGAATCATTGGGATACCATAAGCCGACATTTTGAGTTCCTTTCAAGTACTTCAAAATACGTTTAGCAGCAATATAATGAGATTGTTTGGGGTTAGATTGAAATCTAGCACAAATACAAACCGCAAACATGATATCTGGTCTACTGGCAGTTAGATATAATAATGAACCAATAAGACCGCGATACTGAGTTAACTCTACTGGAATGCCATTTTCATCTTTATCAAGTTTAATAGATGAGATCATTGGATTAGAAGCAGCAGAGCATGCTTCTATTCCGAACTTTTTCAGAAGCTCCTTGGTGTACTTGGCTTGATTTATAAAGATTCCAGTTTCCAGTTGCTTAATCTGTAATCCTAAGAAGAATGTTAATTCTCCCATCATACTCATTTCGAATTTATCCTGCATCAAGTTTCCAAAATTTGCACATAATTTGGGGTTAGTTGACCCAAAAATTATATCATCAACATAGATCTGTACTAAAAGAGTATGCTTATTCTTGACTAAAGTAAACAAAGTTTTATCTACTGCTCCAATGGTAAAATCATGATCAATAAGAAACTGTGATAGAGTGTTATACCATGCTCTAGGTGCCTGTTTTAGACCATATAATGTTTGTGTAATTTAAATGCATGATGAGGTGAGAAATGATCGATAAAACCTGGAGGTTGTTCGACATAGACTTCTTCTTGTAAGAGACCATTCAGAAAAGCACTTTTCACATCCATTTGATATACTTTGAAATTCTTGAAAGCAGCAAAGGCTAAGAATATTCTAATTGCTTTGAGCCTTGCTACTGGTGCGTAGGTCTCATCAAAGTCTATTCCTTCTTCCTGTCTGAAACCTTGAGCTACCAATCTTGCTTTATTTCTCACCACTGTGCCTTCTTCATTGCGTTTGTTTCTAAATACCCACCGAGTTCCAATGACAGCTTGGTGAGATGATCTAGGTACTAGAAACCAAACTTCATTTCGTTTGAATTGATTCAGCTCTTCTTGCATGGCTTCAATCCAACTAGGATCCAGAAGAGCTTCTTCAATTTTCTTTGGTTCATCCTGAGATATAAAAGCAGCATGCATGTATTCATTAAGCATTTGCCTTCTGGTTCTGAAAGGCGCTGCTGGATTACCAATAACCAATGATGGAGGATGAGATTTTCTCCAGATAAAAGGATTTAAAGGGACATCTTCCTGATTTGATATGTGGAGATTGTTCTCGACAGAACCAGTAGTAGGTTCTTGAGTGTCTTTTGCTGGTATTGGTAGATCCAAAGTCTGTACTTCTGGTTCCACTAATGGAATGTCTGGTTCTGGATTTTGAAGATCCTTGATGTTTGCTTCTACATCATCTTCACTGTCAATTTCCAAATGAATCCTGTCTAGCCTGTTACTTAAATCAGATATGTTAGAAATTTCAGCAGCACTGCTGTCTTCATCGAAGACAACATGAATTGATTCTTCAACATTAAGAGTTCTATTGTTGAAGATTCTAAAGGCTTTGCTTGCAGCAGAGTAACCAAGAAATAGTCCAGCATCTGATTTTGAGTCAAATGCAGTTAAATGATTTTTGCCATTATTTAGCACAAAACATTTGTAACCAAACACATGAAAATAAGATACGTTAGGCTTCTTCCCCTTCCATATTTCATAAGGGGTCTGATTGTGCCTTTTGTTGACCATAGATCTGTTTTGCGTGTAACAAGCAGTATTGATAGCTTCAGCCCAGAAGCGCTGAGAGATGTCTGCATCTGCTAGCATTGTTCTAGCTGCTTCTTTTAGAGTTCTATTTCTCCTCTCAGCTACTCCGTTTTGTTGAGGTGTTCTGGCAGCTGAATATTCATGATGAATCCCCTGTTCATTCAAATATAACTCAAGATACTTGTTAGTGAACTCAGTACCCCGATCACTTCTGATTTTAATGATGGTAGTAGATTTTTCATTTTGAATCCTTTTCAGAAGCTTGATCAAGAGACTACTGGTTTGATATTTTCCTGCGAGAAATATTACCCAAGTGAATCTAGAAAAATCATCAATAACAACAAGAGTATATTTCATTCCCCCTAAGCTCATGATGGGGATTGGACCAAAAAGATCCATATGCAGTAGTTCCAGACATCTTGAAGTTGATTTGCTATCTTTGTTCTTGAAACTGGATCTTATCTGTTTCCCAAGCTGACAAGCAGAACAAACATGATTTTTAATAAAGTTAATATCAGGTAATCCATCAACTATATTCTGCTTCTTGAGATAATTGATTGACTTGAAATTTAGATTATTCAATTTCTTGTGCCATAGCCAGTGTTTATTGCTAAGAGAAGCAACTAAGCATGTAGGAGTATTGACATGATTTGAGTTCCAAGAGATTCTGTAAGTATTGCCTTCTCTTTTTCCGGTTAACACAGTAGTTTCAGCAGAATCTCTAAATATACATGAATGCTTCTGAAAAGCTACAGAATAACCATTATAACATAGTTGACTAATGCTGATTAGATTGTAACAAAGATTGTCAACTAATAACACATCATTGATAGTTATGTTACCATGGATAATCTTACCCTTACCCATGGTTTTACCTTTTGAGTTGTCTCCAAAAGTTATCTTTGGTCCAGTACAACTCACTATCTCGGAAAGTAGGTTTTTCTGTCCAGTCATGTGTCTGGAGCATCCACTGTCCAGATACCATGTAGAGTTACTGACTTCTGCTTTCTTTTGCTGTTCCTGCAAACACAAATTTTAGTATCTGGTACCCAAATCTATTTGGGTCCAAGCCTTATCAGTCCTTTGGGACCCACATTTGTACAATTCTTGGTGACCTTGTACTTCGGGTATCAAAGATGTGTGTGCAATAGAAGGTCTATTATTTCTAACAGTATGCATATTAAAATGTTGTTCCTTTCTTCTGTTTCTGTTTTCCAGTCTGTATCTCTTCTGAACAGGTTTAGAGTTGTAGTACTGGTGGTTTTTAACCTTCATATGATGTTGTCTTCCAGAGTTGAATTCTTTTCTGAATCTAGAACTCTGGTCAACTTTTTCCTTAGGTTTAACGTAACCCAGACCATAGTGCATTCTTCTGTTCATCTGATTTTCATTCCTTTCAACTGAAGCAGTAGGTACATCTGGTTCCTGTACCACACTGGATTTCACAAAGTGAATGTATTTCCCTTTGCACATATCCAGTGTTGGCTTAGTATTAGTTTCAGAAGTGCCTTCATTATTACAAAAACCGAGACCGCTCCTATCTCCTGACTGTTTTTGTAATTCTTGCATCTTTTCCAATGAAACAGAAGACTTGTTCCAAGCATTTACCAGTAGCGACAACTTCTGGTTTTCAGAAAGTACCTTCTGGTAATCTGCTTTGGCTCTTTCATTCTCAGTTATTAATTTACTCATCTTAACTTGTAAATCATTACAGCTGTCTACTTGCAAGCAAGTTAACTTACTGTTCTGATTCTTTAAGTTCTGATTTTCGATCTTAACTTCTTCAAATGATTGAGAAAGTCTGGAATACTCTTTTACCATGTCATGTAGTGCATCAATCAAATCATTTCGTGTAAATTCATTGGAGTCAAAATCAAATACCTCTTCAAATGTCGCGGTTGAGTAATTGTCTGCCATGAGACATTTGACTTCTTCTGCATCACTATCACTGAAATGACTTTCTGAGTCAGATGACTCAGAACTAGAGTCCGCCCATTTGGATTTGCTTTCTTCGGCAATCATTGCTTTTCGATCTCTTCTGGTCTTTTTGTCATTTCTCTTGTGATCCTTTCTCTTTTGGTCATCCTTCTTTGGTTTAGGACAATCAGCAATGAAGTGACCTATCTTTCCACAGTTAAAGCATCCCATATCACCAGATGGTGAATCTTTCTTGAAGTTGCGATTGGGACCCTGATAAGTTCGATGGTTCTTCTTCATGAACCTGGAGAATTTCTTTACAAATAAGGACATAGCATCACTACTGATTTGTTCAGCAGTCTTCTCCAATGTATTGTCAATGATCACAGTAGGTAATGCCTGAGGTACAACTGCAGCAGCAGTAGAAGAGGTAGTGGCAGTAGCAGTAAAAGCAGTAGCAGTAGCAGCAAGAGCCTTGGTGGGTAGGTTTGAAGGCTCTTCTCCACTCCTTACTTCCAATTCAAACTCGTAGGCTTTCAGATCTGCAAATAAGTCGTACAGTTCCAACTTGTTCAAGTCTTTGGATACTCTCATAGCCATTGTTTTAACATCCCATTCTCTGGGTAAGGCTCTCATCACCTTGAGGGCTATTTCTCTTTTGTTATACTCTTTACCTAGAGCTGTTAGCTCATTTACCAGGCTGCTGAATCTTTCATCAAACTCGTTTAGAGTTTCACCAGCTCTCATTTTTAGATTTTCGAACTTCTGCATTGCTACAGACAGTTTGTTTTCTTTCGTTTGCTCATTTCCTTCACATATCTGGATGAGCTTCTCCCAAATATCCTTTGCAGTAGAACACATTTTGATCTTGCTAAAAGTGTTCTTGTCGAGAGTTTTATACAATATATCCTTCGCCACATTATCAAGGTTGGCCTTCTTCTTATCTTCACTGGTCCATTCACTTCTTGATTTTTCAACCATCTGTGGTGCACCCTCAGTAACAGCAACAGCTGTATTAGGCTTTAATATTTTCAGTGGACCATCTGTGATGACATACCGCATGTCATCATCTTGTGCTGCAAGATGAGCTTGCATTCTGATCTTCCAGTCATCGAAATCTTCCTTAGAGAACATAGGGATCTTGCTGAAGTGTTCCATTTGTTGTAGTTTTTCACGAACAAGAATAACCCGCTCTGATACCAATTGTTGAGGATCGAAGTTGAGTTTAGAGGGGGGGTGAATAAACTCTACTCGTTTTTCTTTGTTTTCTGATGAGGTACTAAAATCCTGTTAGGGATAGTAGTTTATCTTGTGCGTATACTTTCACCTGATTACAATAAAACGTGCGGAAACAATCTGATGAAGTAGTTGAAAGACAATAAAACAGTAGGCAGCAGTTGTTTATGGAAGTTCGAAGATAAACTCTTCTACGTCTCCCCTTCTCCTGTTTCCAGAAGGCATAACTAAAAGACTTTGGATATTACAGTACAACTCTTGCACACACCCACTTCAGAAGGACTTATACCTCGGCCTACTGAAACTCTTAGTTTCTCAACTCACAAAAATACGAAACACAAAGTTCTGAAAAGACTCTTTTCAGATTACAAACTCTTCCTGATAAAGTATAAGTGATGTAAAGATTGTGAAGAGTGTAAGAATCAGTAGCACAAGATGATCTTCGAAAGATCAGATATTAGCTATGAAGCGTGTGCTACTTTTCTTTGTGTTGAACTTTAAGTACTCAAGGAATTTCGAGATTTGTCTGATAAGAGAAAATAGCTTTGTTCCTTGAAAGATGATATTATATGAAGTTAAGTATCGTATAAGGATTTGATCCAAGTATATATAATCGACTGAGTTCAACGTTCACAATCAGAGGATGTTTCCAGATGACTGATACAATCAGCTTTATTACCAAAAAAAGTTCCTGCAAAAAAGCTATAAAACAATCAGTCTTGTTTTATACTTAATTGGGTAAAATGCATTAAATAACTCCGTATAGTATTTAATGCTGCAATTAATACTAGTACTAGGAACTCTTTAACGGTAACAATAAAGGTAGCAACGTTAGGAAACGTCCTCTACTGGTTTTGTATTACTATCCTTTCTACTGGTTTAGTTTTATTAGACCAGTAGCTTCTGATAAGTTAGTCTACTGTTCTGGTCTGATGGTTTTAGTTAATCATCGCCACAATAAAATTCATGTCTAACACAGTTATTGCATTCTTCTAAATCTGAAATATCATATATTTTCGGAATTATAAGATTCTGAAGAATTCTCAGTTTCACTATCAAAATTATTATTAGAATCCATTATTATTTTAAATAATGTTTCTTTTAGATTATCATCTATATCTAAATTATTAATTTTGTTTTTAGTCAACATTGATTAGCATAATATCCTGGCTTTTTACATTTTCTACAAATTATTAATTTATTTTTGTAATTTTCTTTTTTCCAATCAGCTTTCCCTGCTTCACGGATTTCTTTTCTTTTCTTTTTTCTATCTTTTTGTCTTTTAGACAAATGTCTTCTCTTATAAATATTTTCATCTTTATCTTTAATTTTTTTCTTACCTTTATTAGGTAAATCCATACCAAATTGATCACAAAATTTACCTAATTGTTTTTTCTCTAGTAAATTCTATCTTTTAATTTGATTATTTAATTTTAATTCATTACAGAGAGCTAAACCCTCTTGAATACATGTATAAATCAAATTACCATAAGTATAATTTTCATAAGAAATATTAATATCATCTTTTCTTAAAACTTTTCTAACCCTTTCAGCAAATAAGAAAGGTAGACCATCTATAAATTTAGCTTTCCAAAGACTATTATTACAGTCTGGAATCTCATAAATACGAGATAAGAAAGTATCTTTATACCATCTAAAATCAGTAAATATTTTACATTTTAGATTACTTAATAAAGTTCTAATTTGTTCACTATTATCAGTGAACTTTCCAGTAAAATGTTCAATCATAGTCATTATTAATAAATAAACTACATTTTCTGATTGAATATTATTCTCTATCTTTATGAAATTAAAAATTTCATCTTTTTGAGAATAATGTAAATAATTATCCCACCAACCTTTAAGTTGGCCAGTAAATCATGCTGTTATCATTTTAGCAATATTTTTATCAGTATTACCTGATGTTTTACAAACAGTACTATACATAAGCATTATGTGAGTAGTATTATAAATTTACCTATCATTATAATAAATATTTTTTCCATTATAACTATTAGGAAAAATATATTCTTGTTCTTCAATAAGAACATCCATAGGAGTAGGTTTATTACAATAATATTTCGTTGTGGTAGGTCTATATGTCCATTTAATTTTATTAATTTCTTCATCAGAATGATTATTAATTTTTTCTAATTCTTCAAACTCTTCATTAAGAGTATTTAAATTAAAATTTCTAAATTTTTCTTCTAATAATTTTTCTATATCAGAAACAGAAGATTTTAATTTAAAATCCTTAATATCATGAGGGGATTGTATAGATGAAGTAGCAACAAAAACAATATTAGTTTCTGGTTCTTCTATATGAACATCTGGTTTTATTTTATTGATAGCTAAACTAATTTTATCAATACGATCTTTAAGAGAATTAATTTCGTCTCCTATAATTGTAAGATATAAATTTGTATAATTTTGTTTTTCAATTATTTGATTTATATGTTTAACAGTGATTTGTAACATATCATTCTCAAATAATATTGAAAAATCAGTAAAATTTAAAATTTTATTTTTTTTTCTATTATAAAAGATTGTTGAGGAGGATAAACAGATTTTTGAATCTGTCCTGAAGAAAGTTTATAATTTCTTTCAAGAATAGAAATATAATCTATAATAAATGTTTTGAAAAACCAAAGAACAAAATGTATTAGTTTATTCTGGTTTTCACAATATTTATAAAATATTGAAACAATATAATCAAACTCTTCTTCAGAGAAATTTTTAAAGTACCAATCTCTAAAAGATTCTCATTTGGGTAAATAAAATTCTGCATTGATCTTTGCTCTAGCAGAAGATCCTTTAGTAAAATCAATTTTTGGTTTACTATCCATTAAATACTAAAATTCATTTCTGAAACTGTATCAGTTTCTCTAACTTTTTGAAAGTTACTTTTATGAACTATATTATTCTGATTTATAATTAAATCATTTACTGTATTAGTAGATTCTAATTCTTCTCTAACTTGAGAAGTAGATGCTCTAGAAGTTTGTGGTATATCTACCATATAATCTAGAGGTGAAATAAAAGAATGACTAGATCTTGATCTAGCATAAACAGAAGGGGGTAATAATCTTCTTTGTTCATTATTAAACTGTATTTGAACAGATACTTCATTATTTTGAACTACTTGTTGTAAATCTCTATTTATTATAGGATTTCTAGGAACAGCTTGTTCAATTATCCAGTTTTCTGGAAATTCAATTTCTTACCATTTTATAGATCTACGGGTTGTAATGTTAGATATATTAAATTAGTTTCTATCAGAATAGTTTCATTTAGTTCTTTATCTATTCTTTTACACATAGGATTAAGTGTAAATAATGGTTTATAATAAATACGATAACAGATACATATGACTTCTGTTCCAGGAGTATAATTATAACCATGAGTTTTAACATTTAATGTTAAAGAATCTAATATATTAATATCAGACAGAGATAAAGATAAATTAGGATTAACATCAAAATATACTGGATCATGTGCCAGACTAGATTGAATTATTCCCATAAGGGATTGTTTCCAATTTAAATTTCTACCATCTCTTAAAGCTGCTATAAAGCTTTCTGGTAGTCTTTCTAAAGTTAAAGGTCTAAAGACAATTTGAATTAAACCTATATGAATAAATCTGTAATTTTTCCTATAAGGCATAATATTTTTATTGTTTAACAATCTAATTACCATCTCATCATTATGAAGAGGTACTGATGATTCTGTAGTTTTAACTACTTGTTTAAAACCAATTCTTTCAAAGGTTCCTAATTTATAGATCATTTTAGATTCTATCTTAGGAATAGTCCATTTATTCAATAAATCTAAATTTTCAGGTAAATTATATTCTTCATTTAAACTGTTATGAACAGTTTCTTTCAAACTGAAAATATTCATTTGAATAAAAGTGCTAAATTATTAACCAGACTATTTCCATGGCTCTGATACCAGCTATTAATGAATTTATATATTATGTAAATGTAGGTATGTTTCAAATGTTATAAAATACTAGGTATGGGCACCTCAATTCTTGAAGTGGTCTACCCAGATTTACAGTATAACATATCACTATTTATATTTTTTCCAGAATAACTAATCATGTGTTTATGTTTGTGTAAGTTTTATCTAATAATGTAAATTTAAAAGCTATAATGATCATGAACATAGTATTTTTTATGTTCTTCTATATCCGTACGAAAATAATTAGTATTTCGTGTTTAACAAAGTGAAAAATATGAAAAACAAGGAATTTATAAAAGTGAAAATAGTTAGGAAAAAGATTGAATTGATGTTCAAATAGGAGAAGTTTAATAACATGTTGCAAATTAAATATAATGTATTGATTTATCTTAAAATATAACAAGAGATCTACTCCATAAATAAATTATTATATATTCAAAAATAGAATATCTGTATTTTGTTATTGGTTGTAAGGGTGTTACATTTAATGATGTTGTTGATGCTAAGGAATTTATAAATGTGATAACTTTAACTTAAATATAAGCTGTAATACGAGTCATTAAACAATCGATAAGAGCACAAAATTTTTTAGGGTAGTCAAAGAAATTTTAAAAATTGTTAATGAAGACAGGATTTGAATTTGTTTAACTTTTTTTTTTTTGAGAATTTAGTTGATGGATTTATGAATTTTGTAACCTAGGGTTTTTTATGACATATAAACATGAGAGATAATATTAATTCATAAGACATCTGAATAAAAGATAACAATGATGGCCTAATAAAAGGAAGTAAGTATATGATTAAAAAATGTTAGGAGCTCGTATTAATCTAAAGTTTATAATACTTTTACGTACATGTACAACGACTAAGCATTTTCGATAACATAATATAAAGAGTTTATTATTCATTTAATGTCATGGTTGTTTTGATGGAGTTCGTTGGTATTTAGGATTGTCTCAATGCATGTTGCATAGTTTAGTAGGAGCAATAGTTTTGATTCCATGTTAGGCATTCTTTATAAGATGATGTCCCATATTAGGCTGGAGTAAACTCTTCCTATTAGTTCGCCCACATCTTTCTGAAATTGATAGTTATATTAATATTGTTAACATCCAATATATGTATAGTAAGGATTGTTTTCCATTGAATTTGGTTTATATACTGAATTTCTAGTTAGTAAAAGATGGACATCGAAAATTTATAACATAACAAGTATGTTAAACGTTAGGTAATTAAGCATATCAATATGTATGTGGTAAGAAAAATTACAAACAGAATCCATTGTGAAGATTACATGTACTAAAATTGTACATGTTTGCGTGCAATAGATGTAAGAGTTAAAAGTTTTAATTTCATATTTAAAGTACCATTATTATATCTTTAAATTGATGAGCATCTTTAAATTTTTTCCCAAACGATAACAAAATGTAGGTATCACATCATATTGTGTAAAGTAACATAACCACATCATAATTCACATAAAATTTAAATTAAAGTAGAATCCCAAAAAGTACAAAATGTGTTGTTTTGTACTCACCATTATAAGCATAGTTGAACCCTTGTGGTTAACTGATGATTCGAACATGAGGAAAAAAGCCAAATACCATAAAAAACAAGCTGACGTGTAGTATATGATGCGTTGGCAAATATAGGAGTTTAAGCATTGTAAAGAGAATCAATGAGAATATCCAATAATATTACCTCAATTCATTGCAAGACAAACAACTAACACAAAGAAAACAATTCACAACATAAACCTCTTTTATTGTAATCAGTAAGCAGAAATTACTGCTTGCAGCTGAGTATATGAATGTCAATACTTTGGATCCAGTACACAATCTACTAAATATTATTGACCACGTTTGAATAGAAAATGTCGGTTTTCAAAATTTTGAATTTTGGACCCTATCAGATCCATCTCTGAGTGAGTCCAAGGTTTTAGGAAATACAAAATTTATATCTCAAACAAATGGAACCTCTTTATATGCATAATAATGATAAGCATCAATCAATAATCGGATTCTATTTATCTATATATCTACCAAACCCAACGAGAGCCACTATATATTGATGAAACAGCATCAACACGATGATGCTAAGCATTTGCTTTCATAACTGCTGAAGAAATACGATTACGACAGGGGAGTAAGAAATTCACATTTCTATTACAGATCTGAAGAACTTGCAGGGTTAATCGAAGGTAAAACTTGATAAATTACCTTCTAACATACGTGTGATTACTGACGTCGGATCTGTTAATTTACGCCTTTGAGAGTAGATTTGTGAGCGATTTATGTTCTTCTTTATTAGATTTGTAGTATGAATCTGTGGTAGAAAAGAATAATGTTTTGTTCTCGTTTGTTTGTTTTGTTATTGTAATGTATTGACTTTTTTTATTGGTTAACAAATCCAATGAAATTTGTCTTGTCCTAGAAAGTACTTGTTCGTTGTCATTTTTTCTTTAGGTAACATGTATCCTATTTTTGTGTTTATGTAACGATGCTGTAGAGAAATTTTAATTCTTTTTAACAATATTTGTAAGATTTGTTAATTTATGTATTGGTTTGATCTAACATTTTTTATACTTGGTAAGTAATTGTGCGAAATGGACCGTAGATGTCATAACATTAGAATTTTCCTGCTGCTACACCAACTGATGATCCGTACAATTTTAATGGTGTGTCTGTTAACTCGACATCGCACGAGAATACTCGCCGAACGACGTCGTCAAGAACGTCGAACGTCAGCTTCGTACAACATGTCGGGAAGAATGAATGCTCAAATGAACCATTTAAGAAGAATTATTGAAACCGGAGATGTTCAATGTGTGGTTAATTTGAGGATGAACAGAAATGCATTTGAACAACTATGTTACTTGTTAACTCATGTTGGCGGGCTGCATCATTCTAGATATGTTAGATTGAAGAAAAGGTGGCTATGTTTTTGTCCATTTTGGCGCATCATAAAAAAAACCGAGTGATCGGTCATGATTACATACGAAGCGGTCAGACAATCAGCACACATTTCCATGAAGTCTTGGGGTCAGTACTGAAGCTACATACTATACTGCTTGTCAAACCTTCCCCTGTCGATGAAACCTGCACCGATGACACGTGGAAATGGTTCAAGGTAATAAGAAAATTTGATGAATACTACTTGTTACAAATTCTATTTATAATGTACTACGTACAATAACTTTTGTAGGAGACATCCTGATACATATTACTCATAATTTTGTAACTTATTTCGCAGGGTTGTGTAGGTGCGTTGGATGGTGCATATATAAATGTGAATGTGCCTATTTTAGAGAAGGAAAAGTACAGAACCAGAAAGGAACCATAGCAGTGATTGTTTTGGGAGTTTGCAACCGAGATATGAACTTCATCTATGCGCTTTGTGTGTGGGAAGGATCGGCAGCGGATGCTCGAGTTCTTCGTGATGCATTATCTCGTCATGACGGAATTAAAGTTGAAAGAGGTTAAAATATTGTGCAATGTAGTCATATTTTTTCACCATTCTCTGTTACTGGATTCCTTTTGCATTAGTGTTTTGAATTGAAATTCACTAACGAAATGTATGAATTCGATTGTAGGTTGCTACTATTTGTGCGACAATGGATATGCAAACGCACAGGGATTCTTGACTCCGTATAGAAGAGTACCATACCACAGGGATGCTTGGGGCAATCGCACAAATGCTCCAGAAAATTATAAAGAACTCTTCAATTGGAGACACAGCAAAGTACAAAAAAGTTAACATAAAGATCCGAGGTTAGGAGATATCTCGAAAGGTTGCATTTCAGAATTTTGGGAAATTCAACCACAAAACTAAAGAAAAGAAATCTTTGTAAAACTGTAGGCACCAAATGATGTTTTTATCTTAATGATAGCGGTATGTTTTATCCTTCCTTTAAAGCTATATATATCAGATTCATGTTCAAAGCAAGAATCAGGTGGTCCATGTCGATTCCATGGTGATGATTATCATGCAGGTGATCACGAGCCAAGGACTGGTTAACAATCTCAGGAGCAACCGAAAAGATTTTCTAAACATGAAACAAAATTATATCTCAGGAAAGAAACATATAATTATGAAAACTATAATGAAAATAGAACAAAAATATACCAACAAGACATCAAAAGCATGCCATGCAATGCCTCCAGCAGTTGCCAAAAGCACGCTAGAAATCCCTAGAGTTCCTATGGCCATCTCCAACCCATTACACTATCTTAGTGTCACACTAACTTTAAAATAGTGTAATTCTTACACTAAATCTAAAACTCATCTCCAACCCATCAACTCTAAACTCTACACCAAAAAGAATATTCTCAGAATATTCTCTATTATTTTATTCACAACAAATAATTTATTTCACAAAATATTTTTAAACACAATAATTAAAATATCATTAATATCTAAAATAATGTATATATCGAAATTCATTATAAATATACATGAATTAAAAATTTAACTAAATAATTTTTTTTGAATTACGTTAAATTTTTTAGTATTTAATAGTATTATTTTAAATACTTAAGCTTAATACTTAAAAAAACATAAAAAAAAAAAACCCAAAAAAAAAATAAAGATGTACGAGCACACCACCAAAATGGAGTAGGAAATGGTGTTGGGTTGGAGAATAAAAATTCACACTATGATGGAGTATTACACCAACATGGTGCTGGGTTGGAGATGGCCTAAAGTCTCAAATTTACCGTGTCCTAGAAAAAGTAAGACCATCATGAACTGAGAGAGAAGGCAATTTGAATTCTATCAAAACTTTACACCTCATGCCCTCAGAAACTTCTAACAGTGATAATATATCCAACAAAGAATAGTCCACATCAATTGTCCTAGAAGACTGTATTAGCAACTTAATACTAAAATAAAAATGATACATGAGATACCTTTTTACTAATTGAATTTGAGAAACTTTGTGATATCAAAGTAAACTTATAAAAATACTAATTTGATGATAAGATTTTATTTTGCCGTAGAAATCTGAAGAATAGATTTAAAATGACAATCATCATAAACATCGTTGTATTTACATAAATTCGAAAAGACGATGATTCGAAATCCAACCAACGTTTAATTCATTGAAATAATCAAATATATTTAAAATTCATAACTTTAAATCCATCTACATAACGACAACTTTAAATCTTTATTTTCTTTACTCATCTCCAATAACATCATATCACTTACTCATGACGATTTACAACATCTTACCTTTAACTGTAACCAGCACCATCTGTTTCTTGAAACTTCAAATATTTTATTTTGATATAAGATCGTTATTACGTTCTCTTCTTGAATCATAGAATCAATTCTCTAATGATCGCCACTTGCATACAATATAAATAAAATCAATAATGTTAATTCAAAATTATTCATCCCAGTATTTATATTTTAATTAAAACCATATTTTATAAAATAAAAATTTATTAAACCTATAATACACACACACACACACATAAGATTGTTATATAACATGCTAGATATGTGCGCTTGTATATACTAAAGGGAAACACCACATGAAGCCTTTATACTTGAATTATGTAAACTTGGATAAGGAATTAATAGATATAAAGGTTAAAATCTAAATAATCTTTGTAAAAAAATAGAAACTATGAACTACCCTAAGTTCTGTACATTAACCATCAACCATTGCTATTTATGAAGAGATCTTCACATGTATTCTTCATTCGCCTCTTTCCTCCGACCATTAAATCTGCTCCACAATTTTTCAACCAACCCCTGTAGATATATACATGCCAGTTTCGACATAGAGAAAAGATTACGAGAGGTGGAACGATCCCTGCCCTTCAGTTATGGCGCATAACACACACGAAAAGTTAGCCGGTTTTCTGAATTTGATCCACGAAAGAGTAGAGAAGAAGAAATGATATCGCGGGTAGAATAGAAAGAGCGAGGTCGAATTTTGTTGAATAAGGTGGGAGCTTCAAATATTTTACACAGGTCATCACACTGGGTAAGTCGGCGTCAATCCACTTGCCACAATGCTGTCAAGAAAGTCAAATACCAGAAAATTAGTAATTACAGTTTAGTGGAGAAAGGTGTATGATCTTACTCGAGAGATGTCTATACTCTGAGCTTCCGAACTATGGTCAGTTTTGGGTGGAGAGAAGCCAAGCCCCCAGGAGGAAGGCGGGCTGCACCAGTCACAAACTGCAAGAATGCTCGTTGCTGCTCACTGTTGAACTCTCGCATGATTTCAAGCAACTGAGAGTTGAAAAAGATACTCGTCAGCTCAAATGAAGGATTTCTAAGAACTGAAATCAAGAGATGGCACTGTACTAACATCGACGATTGGGGGACTACTGATTGTGTATCCATGGTCGAATTTGATGTGATCCAAAAGTTCATCCGACTGTATCAAAGGAATAGAATATAAAAGGACATCAGCTGGCGATCAGAACAAGTGTTGACATTCACTGGATGTTAGATTTTTTAGTAATACATACGAGGATACTTTTTTTTTTAACACATTCAAATAAGATATTAAAAAAAAGTGGGGTAATTTACTTTTTAAAAACAACTAAAATTTTGTAAAATCTTATTTAATTTCTTGAAAATTTAAACGTCTCCTGCCTTTTTAACTTTAAAATTCTACCAATTTTTTTTCATACATACTTTCGAAATTCACCATTTAAAATAACTTAACATTTCTATTAATCAAAATAATTTAACATTTAAAATCTCAAGTACATAAAAAACCCTACATCGTTAATTAACACATTCAACTTCCATCTTTAATATGATCAAACTAATTTCAAAATAAAGAATAAAAATATTTAATTAACTCAATAACAAAATATATAAAACTTTGACTATCAAGTTAATGTGGAAAAAATAAAGTCCCTCGGGAGTGTACTGCTGGACTCGATCAACTCAAGTATCAGTGTCTCCGTCAATATCACCATCACCTGCAACATTCAAACCTAGTGCATCTAATGACTCTGTACGTTCTAAACATGAGTAGCAAATAATACCATAAGGTCAAAAATTAAAATGACGTAATCCAACTGCATGCAAATATAGGAAAAATGGAAAATAGCTAATTAAAATATTTTAATTTTTTAAATAGATTATGATTGATATGTTTATATGGTTTTGAAGTATTTTTATACTTGAATGCTTAAAATGTATTTTAAAAATGTTATTTGAATAGCAATCGAGGAACGGAGACCGATGACTGAAAAAATGAGAAATAATTTCATTAAATAATTGTTTTTAATTATTTAAAATAAGGTTGACGCTTTTTGTTATTTTTGAAAATAAGGAGTTTGAGGTGATTTTATATGTCGAGACGTAAATTTTATCGGTATTCGATTTTCAACAAAAAATACAAACATTTTGACAACTCGGTTAATAATTTCACGAACTTTCCTAAACGAAATAATTTTTAAATGTACAAATGGGCTTATTGAGCCTAGTATAGCTTTCTAATAGGCCAAGTTTGCACACTTATTATTTATTAAATAATAAAGCCCAAACTCCCTACCCCATCTTTTATCAAATACATGCCCACACCCCTAAACAATTCACAAGGACTCCTTTCCCTCACAAATAACACACGCACACATGAAGCATCAGCACGGGAGTTTCGGTTTTTCTCGAGGAATTCAGCCCAAGGTTTTCTTGTCGCCGTTCTTCGCATCGTCAACGGATTTTCGTGTATGCCATAATTATTTCTTTTCTCATCCATCACACCCTAATATGAAATTGCTTATGGTTTGCATGAAAAACAAGTTTCCCTTTTGAATATTTTAGTTTTTTTGCATTCATGGATGTTTAAGGCATGATTTTTGCATCAAAACTTGATATTTAATTACATGAAGGGGCTGCCATGATTAGGGGTCGTTTATGTTATTAGTCCTAGGGTGCACGGATTGAGGCATCAGCAAGCTAAGAACAAGATGGAACCGATTATTTCATGTATTATCACCAAGGTTTTGGGTATGAGGACAACCATGTGTGGATTGGCTTTGGCTCGACCATGGCTGAGCTGGGACATGGTTGGGTCAGTAGCTAGTCGGCTAGGGAAGAGCCCAAGCGAACAAGGACCCTTCCCCAAGCTACTTGAGAGTGATAGCAGCACAGGAAAGCTCGCGGCTAGTGTCATGGGTCTAGGATAGGTCAGTGAGGGTCCTGAGAAGGTTCACGAGGGGTTGGGCTCGAGGGTGAGGGTCCTGGTTGGGCTGCAAAGAGTCCTAGTCTAGTAAGGTTTCTCGGCCGCAGCACTCACGTGGTGCAAGTAAATTCAGACGAGCTAGGGTCGAGTCCTAGGGGTCCAGTGGGTTCAATATGGTCCAAGGGAGGTCTGGTTAGAAGTTGGATCAAGGTGGCTCGGGCTTTGCTCGTGGAAACCGGGAGTTGGCTCATGGGTTTTAGCTTAGGGTTCGGCCTTAGGGTTTTGAAATGGTTAAGGTTTGAAACATGGTTAAACAGGGGTCGAATCAAGGTTCACGAGGGCTAATTAAACTTAAAAATTCTATGTTTAAAATTTGAGAATTTTGTAATAAAGTTTGAATTTAAGTCGGGATTAAAACACATTAAGAATTTATAATTAAATAATAATCAGAAACCTCGAATTTAAGCTAAATAAAAATATGATAAATTTAATTTAGGCTTAAATAATTATTTGGGATGGTCTACAATCAACGGAATTAAGAAAAAGTCAAACTGGTGAAATTCTACGTCTTGGAGTAAAACAGTAATTTTACACCTGAAAACTAGTAAACATCATGGAAGTACTCTGAATGTTGTAAAATATGTTAATATGATTATTTTAGATATTTATGGAATTTTATGATGAAACATTAACAATAAAAGATATGTTGCATGCTTGGTTTAAAAGAAAAACGATTTCTGTGATTTTTATAAAGTGATGAGAACATGAAGTGAAGTAATTGTAACTAACACGATGATATGATAATATGATAGATGATCGAGCAAAACTTGCACAGTAAAATCTCCAATAAAAATGAATAAAAATTCAGGCTCGAAATAATCGCAAGTGCACGATGTCAAGTTATAGTAAAACGTATAAGAGTACGAGTATCGATCCCACAGAGATTGATTAGACAAATTTACTTTAAATTAAATTCTTTAATTACTTAAAACGACAATTGAATTACTTATTAACTAAATTAATGCTAAAACACTAAATTGAAACAAACACATTAAAATAATATAAACTAAAATAATAAATAAGCGAGTGTTAGGATCTCGGTTCACCTATCCGTCGTTAATTTAATTAATTAACATCGACACTGATTTACGCTTTTGACAGGATTTCCTAAGCAATTAACATACTCTCTCGAGCTATGCTAAACTAATTCTACACGAAAGAATAATAAAATCTCTTTTATTATTTACTAACGGTGAATTGCATGTCGATCTATGAAATCCCTTAGTTTTCGCTCTACTGGACTATGACTACCAACGTGTATCCAACTTCATATCTCTATGTAAATTGTAGATCCACGGATTATGCTACTTGTTCCTATCGCAAGTTATTCTCTCGAACTCACCCACAATATTAGATATTATTAAAGTTAGCTAGGTTTTAACAATTCAATGTAAAATAATAGCACAATCAAGAATGAATCAAAAGTCGAGAATTAAATAATCAAACAACGGTTCGGGGTCGGATCCCCTAAATCCTAACTACAATAAAAGAGTAAAGAGAAAACGCTGTTGAGTTCTTGTTCCGGTTCCGTTGAGCTATCGCCTGCTACAGTGCTCTCCCTTCCAAATCGCGGCGCCTCCTCTCGTGTATTAGGTTAGGTGGTTTTATAGAGTCCATAAAATTTGGAAACAAATCTTCTCGGATTTCGTCGCTCGCTAGGGCGGCCACTTTTGACCGCTGGGGCGAGTGGTTCTCGAATAAAAATCCTTGGCCGCGTCTTTGGTCTCGCTGGGGCGGTCACTTTTGACCGCCCTAGCGAGAGGTTCGCGCAAATACTCCTCGGCTGGATTAAAATGCTCGCTGGGGCGGTCACTTTTGACCGCCCTAGCGAGGCATTCTCGCTGCTCTGCATATAAAATCCCCCTTTTTGGTCCAATTCCTACAAAACAACCACAAAATACACGAGATCAGCCAAATGCTAAATAATGCTAAATGAATGCTAAATTAAACCAAAACAAACTAATATGATGCATGAATGCGACTCAAAACTAACACTAAAAACACGTAAAAACGAGTCCTATCAACCCCCTCATACTAACCTTTTGCTCGCCCTCGAGTAAAATAGGTTAAAGCACGAGATTCTAAACAAACTCAACAAAAACAAAAAACTCAAACAGGAAAACCAACCCAACAAAAAAATGTCAATGGTGAGTCGACAACGGTTATATTCATGCCTCAGTTTACTTTCCCACTACCAATCATAATCAAGTCAAATCGCAAATGAATACTCATTCTCATCTACACATAAATACCAACACTAGTTTGAACGTGTGTGTGTGTCATGATGGGTCTAGTCATTCGTACTTCAAATAGATCAATTATCAAATCATGTGAGTCACTCAATTAACACTTCAATACAAGTCTCACTAGCATGCATTCCCGTGTCCATTTATCACTAGCCACACTTTGAACTTTATTCAACTTTTAAGTGCAGATAAGGGTGTCGAAAAGAAGGAAAATAAGCTCAAGTGGCTAAAAGTTGGGAGTACACCGATCATTTTCATTGTGCAATCGTCAAGACTTTTCGTCTGACTTTCCTCGTCTCCTTACATCTCCAACTTTTAGCCTAGGAATAGAATTTCATTCCTTTTATTTAGGTTCCCCCTCACCTTACATCTCCTTCTTTTTTTTCTCTTTTATTTTGTTGAATGCACAATTTTCACACATGTACTCCCTAGGCTAAGAATGATATAACTTTGGATTAAAGCCGGTTAGGAGTATGATCTTTTAATTAGTGCATTGGAGAGGAGGTACAAGTAAAGTTCAAGGCAAATCAACTTTTCTCAATCAAGGTCACAATTAGCGACTTATTTTCACGGGTTTACATGCTAAATCAACTCATAAATGGTGCCTTTTAAGTTAACCAAACAAAATTTTCAAATTTCACTTTTATTCCTACAAAATCCTAGTCCCCACACATATGTGCTCAAAAGTTCAAATTTTGTACCAAAATTTATGCTTCAACAATCAAGAGTAGCATTCACAAAGTGACCCAATCAATACTTTTGTAAACTATCAATTCAAGATCATCATTGGCTCATAACCTATGTCTTCTCACCATAAACGACACAAACTAACAAAACTGCAACGAAACTAAAGAAATGCAATGAAACTAAACCAATTAACTAAACAACCAAAACAATCTACCCACCCCCTCATACTAAAGTCGTGCAATGTCCCCATTGCACTAGACGACATAGAAAAAAATAAATAGATAGATAAAACCAAACAACTAAATGCATGCATAAAAATAAAAAAAATTATTAATAAGTAATAATTTAATAAAAATAAAATAAAAACTCCCCTGGTTGATTATATTGTAGTAGTTGTAGACATCAATCATCTCCTATTGTACGAGCTCCTAAGGCCATCAATCTCCCACGTCCTCCAGTATGCTCACCTGGCACAAAAGAAATTGAGCAAAATCAAATAACCACGAAACCAGGACTCAATGCAACAACTAAAATTAAAATAAATAACTAAAATATAAAACGCTTGGGTTGCCTCCCAAGTAGCGCCTGATTTCTAGTCGTCGGCTTGACCCTCCGAAGTCCTTATCAAAGAGCGGCTGATGCCCAAAGTAAGTGTCATATGACACCACATCTGGGTCTGGATTCCAAATGCCCTCAAGTCTGGCTAGATATAGGCACATTAAGCTCGTCACCTCAACAACACACAACTCTGAATAATCGGCATGAGATGAGAAAAATAGTGTCGGCACTCCTTTATCAGAAAATTCTTCAAAAATCTCTTCCGACTGAGGCTCATTTACCAGCGAAGGATCAAACAACTCTAGATTTTCAGTCTTATCCAACTCATTCTCACTATCTTGGTTGTTTGAGTCATCATCATCAAACCAAACCGGATCGATCACCGGTTGAGTATCTCGCTTCACTTCATGTTCTCGGCGACTCTGAAAGATGGATTTCTTGATATTCTCTATTTGCTCCTCAAGGTTGCGCAGAGAATTAATTTGATTTTCTATAGCTGCCTCAGTCAGTGCCACATACCTATCCACGGTATCTTCTAGTTGAGTCGTGATCAGTTCATGGCTATCTCTCTCATCATTTTGAAACTCAAATGGTTGGTCTATAAACTCTGGGTAATGATCTTGTGTGTATTGATGACTCCAACACTGTGGTGAAAGATCCCAATATCTATGGTAGTCAAAGTCCGCCATATCACCCAACAAAAGTATCATTTTCTCATCATCTCGGCAAAATAGTGGACTGCCTGTTGTTAGTGCTCCGTCGATCACCCATCTTCGTGTTAGTGCATCCAAACCATTAAGGAAAAATTTAAGAAGAGAATAGTTAGGAAAATCATGATACAGGAAATTGTTTGCTAAATAATCGAATCTCTCTCATGCTGCGTAAAAAGGCTCTCCGCGTTGTTGGGCAAATCTTGTGAATACTTTTCGATGAAACATCTCAAAGTATTGCACAAGAAAATTTCCTGCAAAAAGAAAATAGAAAACGGTAGATCACGCAGGAATAAAATAAAATAAATAACTAAAAAAATTAAATTAACTAAAGAAAATAACAAAAAGAAAAATTTGTCAATTTCAATCCCCGGCAACGGCGCCAAAAACTTGATCGAGCAAAACTTGCACAGTAAAATCTCCAATAAAAATGAATAAAAATTCAGGCTCGAAATAATCGCAAGTGCACGATGTCAAGTTATAGTAAAACGTATAAGAGTACGAGTATCGATCCCACAGAGATTGATTAGACAAATTTACTTTAAATTAAATTCTTTAATTAATTAAAACGACAATTGAATTACTTATTAACTAAATTAATGCTAAAACACTAAATTGAAACAAACACATTAAAAATAATATAAACTAAAATAATAAATAAGCGAGTGTTAGGATCTCGGTTCACCTACCCGTCGTTAATTTAATTAATTAAAATCGACACTGATTTACGCTTTTGACAGGATTTCCTAAGCAATTAACATACTCTCTCGAGCTATGCTAAACTAATTCTACACGAAAGAATAATAAAATCTCTTTTATTATTTACTAATGGTGAATTGCATGTCGATCTATGAAATCCCTTAGTTTTCGCTCTACTGGACTATGACTACCAACGTGTATCCAACTTCATATCTCTATGTAAATTGTAGATCCACGGATTATGCTACTTGTTCCTATCGCAAGTTTTTCTCTCGAACTCACCCACAATATTAGATATTATTAAAGTTAGCTAGGTTTTAACAATTCAATGTAAAATAATAGCACAATCAAGAATGAATCAAAAGTCGAGAATTAAATAATCAAATAACGGTTCGGGGTCGGATCCCCTAAATCCTAACTACAATAAAAGAGTAAAGAGAAAACGCTGTTGAGTTCTTGTTCCGGTTCCGTTGAGCTATCGCCTGCTACAGTGCTCTCCCTTCCAAATCGCGGCGCCTCCTCTCGTGTATTAGGTTAGGTGGTTTTATAGAGTCCATAAAATTTGGAAACAAATCTTCTCGGATTTCGTCGCTCGCTAGGGCGGCCACTTTTGACCGCTGGGGCGAGTGGTTCTCGAATAAAAATCCTTGGCCGCGTCTTTGGTCTCGCTGGGGCGGTCAAAGAGGTTCGCGCAAATACTCCTCGGCTGGATTAAAATGCTTGCTGGGGCGGTCACTTTTGACCGCCCTAGCGAGGCATTCTCGCTGCTCTGCATATAAAATCCCCTTTTTTGGTCCAATTCCTACAAAACAACCACAAAATACACGAGATCAGCCAAATGCTAAATAATGCTAAATGAATGCTAAATTAAACCAAAACAAACTAATATGATGCATGAATGCGACTCAAAACTAACACTAAAAACAGGTAAAAACGAGTCCTATCAATAGACTTAATTTAGTTGTGGTGATGAGAATCAAAAATCAGTAGGGATAGCAATTACTAGAAGTCAATACAAAGCATAAGCTATCGATTCGCTTTAAAGTAGTACTTTAGTTAGTACTCTATGGCTTAGAAAAACAGAACGGCTTAAAAGAACAGAAGGGCTTAGAAAACAGAAGCAGATCTAAACAGAACTTGGCTTCATTAGAACAGTACTTAACGGCTTTTACTCGATCGTTTTAATCTTAAATGTTACCGTTACTTTATCAAGTACAAGTATTAAATGCTTCATTAATGCTGAACAAAGTCATTTAATACGCATTAACTATTTTGGTATGAAACAAGACTGATGGTTTTGTAGTCTTTTTGCAGGAACCTTTTTAAACAATAAAGTTGTTTCTAATCAAAAGTCAAAGAAGCCGTTTTAATTATAGACGTTGGATTCAAGTTATTTATATATATGGATCAAACCCTTTTAAAGAACAACGCTGATTATTTTATCAAGAAACATATCATGTATCCAACGCTATTTTGAGCAACCGCAAACCAATCGTTATCTTCCAAGCTCAAATTGCATAAAAGCATTACACGTTTCATATATTACATCTGATCTTTGGAGATCATTTTGTACTTCTGTTTCTTCACCTCTTCAAGCAAAACACTTTACGATAATTTTCGAAGAAGAGTTTGTAATCTGGAAAAGAGTCTTTTCCATAACCTTATAGTATTGAATTATATTGTGTTGAGTTACTAAGAGTTTCAGTAGGCAAAAGATAAGTTCTGCTGAAGTGGGTGTGTACAAGTGAGTACTGTAAAATCCAAAGTCTTTTAGTGATACCTTCTGGAAACAGAAGAAGGAGAGACGTAGAAGATTTTATCTTCGAACTTCCGGAAACAACTACTATTCTACTGTCTACTGTTATTACTGTTTTCACCTTACTCCATTGGAACGTTTCCGCACTTATATTTGTGATCTGCTGGATTTACATTTGAACAACAACATCTACAATCTCTAACAGGATTCTAGCACCTTTTGCAAAAACTATCTTCAAAGGAAATAGTTTATTCACCCTCTCCCCCCTCTAAACTCTACATCGATCCCCAAAAAGTGGTATCAGAGCATATTTCTCTTGTTCTGAAAAATTTAAAATAGTTATGGCACATTTTAGCAAGGTTCCCATGTTCTTAAAAGAAGACTTTGATGACTGTATGATCCGGATGCAAGCTCACCTTGCAGCTCAAGATGATGACATGTGGTATGTCATCACAGATGGTCCATTTAAGATTTTAAAGCCTAATACAGTTGTTGTTGTTACTGATGGTGCGCCGCAAATGTTTGAAAAACCAAGAATCGAATGGACTGACGAAGATAAAAAGAAAGCCAATCTCGACAACGTCGCGAAGGACATTATTTATAAAACTCTTGATAAGAACACCTTCAGCAAGATCAAGATGTTCTAACCCGAAAGAAATTTGGGAAAAACTCATTCAAATATGTGAAGGAAATGAGCAGACGAAGGAAAATAAACTGTCTGTAGCAATGCAGAAGTTTGAAAATCTGAAAATGAAAGCTAGAAAAACTCTAAATTAGTTTTATGAATGGTTCAGTAGCCTGGTTAATGAATTAGCAGCCCTTGGGAAAGAGTATGGCAACAGGTAATAGCACTCAAAGTAATGAGAGATTTGCTCAGGGAATGAGACGTTAAAACAATGGTCATGAGAGTCTCTAAAGATCTAAACAATTTGGAGCTACATGAATTGTTTGCCGACTTGAAAGGATATGAGTTCGAGCTAGAAGTGAGAAGCGGATAAGAGCCCTCCACAAATCTACCAACCAAAGCTCTTGCTGCTACTACAACTACTGTTGCTACTATTGTTGCTACTGCTACAGCTGTTCGACTAGCATCACCTTCTTCCATTATCGAGAGCACTTCTGAACAGACTGCTGAAAAGATCAACAATGATGCTATGTCTCTCTTTGTGAAAAAGGTCTCCATATTCATGAAGAAGAATCACCGAGCTTACCAAAGCCCAAATCGAAACTTCAAGAAGGATTCACCACCTGGTGACATGGCATGCTTTAACTGTGGAAAGATTGGTCACTTTATTGCTGATTTTCCAAAGCCCAAGAAAGATGACCAGAAGAAGAAGGAATACAAAAGGAATGACAAGAAATTCAGAAGAGACCGCAAAGCGATGATTGCTGAGGAAAGCAAGTCTAAACGGGCGGATTCTAGTTCCGAGTCCTCTGACTCAGAAAGTCATTCTAGCGAAAATGATGCAGAAGAGATTAAATGTCTTATGGTGGATATCGAACCAACCTATACATCTGGAGAGGTACTAGACTTTGACTCTGACGAATTTACACGAACTGATTTAATTAAAGCACTGCATGACATGGTAGGAGAGTACTCGAGACTTTCTCAATCATTCGATGAAGTTAAGATTGAAAATCTAAACTTAAAGGATCAAGTCAGTAAGTTCACTTGTTTACAGAGAACATCTGCAATGATTTAAAAGTTGAGATGAGTAAGTTGAGAACTGAGAATGAAAGAGTAAATGCAGATTACCAGACAATGAGATCTGAAAATCAGAAGCTGTCTGTTCTGGTAAATGCATGGAATAAGTCATCTGTTTCATTGAAAAAGATGCAAGAATTGCAGAAGCAACCCGGAGACAGAAGTGGTCTCGGATTCAGCAACAATGAAAGCACTTCTGAAACCAGTACCAAGCCAGAACTGGATACAAGCAAAGGGAAATACATTCGCTTTGTTAAATCCAGTGTGGTGTATGAACCAGAAGTACCAACTGTTCGAGTTGAAAGGAATGTAGATCAGACGAGCAGAAGAAAGCATTATGGTCTGGGTTATGTTGAACCTAAGGGGAGAGTTTACCAGAGTTTTGGATCCAGCAGAGGATTCAACTCAGGAGGACAACCCTCTATGAAGGTTAAAAAGTACCAATACTATAATTCTAGACCTATTCAGAAGAGATACGGGCCAGACAACACAAACAGAAGGGAAGAACAACATTCCAAGATGCACACTGTTAGAAATAACATGCCTTCTATTGCACACACCTCTTTGGATACCCGAAGTACAAGGTCACCAATAATTACACAAATGTGGGTCCCTAAAGGACTTATAAGGCTTGGACCCAAATAGATATGGGTACCAGATACTAAAATTTGTGTTTGCAGAAACAGAAGAAGAAAACCAACATCAGCAATTCTACATAATACCTGGACAGTGGTTGTTCCAGACATATGATTGGACAAATGAATCTACTTTCAGAAGTAATGAGTTGTGTTGGACCAAAGATAACTTTTGGGGACAATTCAAAAGTTAAAACCATGGGTAAGGGTAAGATTATCCATGGTAACATAACTATTAATGATGTACTCCTGGTGGAGAATCTTTGCTATAATTTGATTAGCATTAGTCAACTGTGTGATAATGGTTATTCTGTGGCTTTTCAGAAGCACACATGCACAGTTAAAGATTCTGCTGAGTTTACTGTACTAACTGGAAAGAGAGAAGGCAACACATACAAAGTTGCATGGAACTTAGATCATGCTACTGTTCCTACATGTTTAGCTGCCTCTCTTACTGATAAGCATTGGTTGTGGCACAAGAGATTGAATCACCTGAATTTCAAGTCAATCAATAATCTCAAGAAGCAGAATTTAGTTGATGGTTTGCCTGATATTAACTTTTTTTAAGAATCATGTTTTTTCTGCATGTCAACTTGGCAAGCAGGTGAGATCTAGCTTCAAGAACAAATGTAGTAAATCAACTTCAAGGTGTTTGGAATTATTGCATATTGACTTGTTTGGTCCAATCTCTATCATGAGCTTAGGAGGAATGAAGTATACACTTGTTGTTGTTGATGGCTTTTCTAGATTTACATGGGTAATATTTCTTACTGGAAAAGATCAAACCAGTAGCCTCCTGATCAAGCTTCTGAAAAAGATTCAAAATGAAAAATCAATTTCCATCATTAAAATCAGAAGTGATCGGGGTACTGAGTTTATTAACAAGATTCTTGAATTGTATTTAGATGAACAGGGCATTCATCATGAATATTCAGCTGCCAGAACACCTCAACAAAATGGAGTAGCTGAGATGAGAAACAGAATTCTTAAAGAAACTGCTAGAACAATGCTAGCAGATGCAGACATCTTTCAACGCTTCTGGGCAGAAACAATCAACACTGCGTGCTATACAAAAAACAGAACCATGGTCAACAAGAGGCACAATCAGACTCCATATGAAATATGGAAAGGGAGTAAGCCTAGTGTATGTTACTTTCATGTATTTGGTTGCAAATGCTTTGTGCACAATAATGGTAAAAACTATTTGACTGCATTTGATTCAAAATCAGATGCTGGATTTTTTCTTGGTTATTCTGCAGTAAGCAAAGCTTTCAGAATCTGCAATAATAGAACTCTCAATGTTGAAGAATCTGTTCATGTTGTCTTCGTTGAAGACAGCAGTGCTCCTGAAATTTCTAATATGTCAAATTTGAGTAAAAGATTAGACAGGATTCATCTGGAACTGGATAGTGAAGACGATGCATAACCAAAAATAAAAAATGTCCAAAATCTAGAACCAGACATTCCTTTGGTAGAACCAGTTGTTCAGCCACAGGACATACCAGAAGCAGAAGTGAACATTCCAGAACCTACTACTGCTTTGGCTGAGCCTATTTCGAATACATCAAACCAGGAATAAATTTATTTAAACCCTTTCGTTTGAAGAAAATCACATCCTCCATACTTGGTTATTGGAAATCCAGCAGCTCCATTGAGAACCAGAAGGCAAATGATTAATGAATATATACATGTTGCTTTCATTTCTCAGGATGAACCGAAGAAAATTGAAGAAGCTCTTCTGGATCCAAGATGGATCGAAGCTATGCAGGAAGAACTGAATCAATTTAAAAGGAATGAAGTTTGGTTTCTAGTACCTAGACCAACTCACCAAGCTGTAATTGGAACCCGGTGGGTATTTAGAAACAAGCTAAACGAAGAAGGCACTGTGATCAGAAATAAAGCAATACTGGTGGCCCAAGGTTTCAGACAAGAAGAACCTATGCACTAGTAGCTAGGCTTGAAGCTATCAGAATATTTTAGCCTTTGCTACTTGAGAATTTCAAAATTTATCAAATGGATGTGAAGAGTGCCTTCCTAAATGGTCTACTACAAGAAGTGGTCTACGTCGAACAACCTCCAGATTTTACTGATCATTTCTTACCACATCGTGTATTCAAATTACACAAAGCTATGTATGGTTTAAAACAGGCACCTAGAGCTTGGTATGACACCCTCCACAATTCCTTATCAATCATGATTTTACAATTGGTACAGTAGACAAGACTTTGTTCAATTTAATCAATAATAAGTACATTCTATTATTGCAGATTTATGTTGATGACATTATCTTTGGGTCAACTAACCCCAAACTGTGTGCAAAGTTTGCCAAATTGATGCATGAACAATTCAAAATGACTATGATGGGAGATTAACATTCTTCCTAGGACTACAGATCAAACAACTTCATACTGTAATTTTTATAAATGAAGCTAAGTATATCAAGGAACTACTGAAAAAGTTTGGTATGGAAGCATGCTCTGCTGCTACCACTCCAATGAACTCATCTACCAAGCTTGATAAAGATGAAGGTGGAATTCCAGTAGAGGTAACTTAGTATCGTGGTCTTATTGGCTCACTATTGTATCTTACTGCCAGTAGACCTGTTATTTTATTTGTTGTTTGCATTTGTGCAAGATTTCAATCTAACCAATCTCATTATATTGCAGCGAAAAGTATAATGAAGTACTCAAAGGGAACTCAAAATGTCTGTTTATGGTATCCCAATGATTCATCTTTCAATCTTATTGGATATTCAGATGCTGATTATGCGGGTTGCAAATTAGACAGAAAAAGCACAAGTGATTTTTGTCAATTCCTTGGTGATAGGCTGATCTCCTGATTTAGTAAAAAGCAGACTTACATAGCTATATCTACTGCAGAATCAGAATACCTTGCTGCTGGAAACTGCTGTTCTCAAATACTGTGGATGAAACAACAACTCAAAGACTATGGAGTTCAAGCCTCTGAATCACCTATCTTCTGTGACAACACCAGTGCTATTGCCATCACGCAAAATCCAGTAATTCATTCCAAAACAAATCACATTGACACCAGACATCATTTTATTAGAGATCATGTGCAGAAGAAGGACATTCGTATGGAATACGTTTCTACAGATTTATAGGCAGTAGACATCTTTACAAAACCCCTGCCTGAGAATAAGTTCTCTTATTTTCGAAATATACTGGGTTTAATTGATTTAAATTGATTATTTTAGTAAATATTATCGGTTATATGTTATTCGACTAACATTGACTTATTTGCAGAAGAGTAAAGAGAAAACTTGTGACAACTACTGTTATTTCATTTAAAATTTAATCGAAACCAGGTTACTCGAGATAATGCAGCTCCTACAGAATCCTGCCACTCAGAAATCCAGTTATTCAACTAATGACTCCTAATCCTATTAAAGGACTATACACTGGAAATATTTTCTAGCTGATGTCATTCCTTCCAGAGCATCACATGAAGCAGAACTCTATCAGTAGGAAGCTCAGAAATATGATCAACTTCAAACTGCCGTTGTACTTCCTTGCTGTTGCTTTTTGTGCAGCAGTAGGTGTCAAACCATTTCGTTGTATATTCTGAAGATCTTGCACTTTGAACCATGAAGACATGACCTTTATCCAGATATATTCCTCAATGGTTTTCTTCAAAGCTTCCAGATGAAGAAGTATTTCTTGTGTTATCAAGACATGAGTACTGCTACAAGAATCCGAGTCACTTGAATCAGACATATCAAATTGATGTTTCTTTAATATTTGTTGTTGTCTTATTTATAGACATGTTATATTTAATATTGAAGAAGTTGAAGAGTCTCAAGTCAACCGAAACGTCCTCTGATTTACTCAGACTGAGTTTTTCTTATCCCTTATTTATTTACGCAATCAATAAAAGCAGTAGATAAACAAAGACATGTCAAAATGGTATTTTTCATTCATAAAACCAGAAGCATTACATAACGTTTATCTACTACATTTGTTGATATCAGCAGATTGAAGTACTTCAGTGCAAAGTACTTCAACAGAAATCTAACTAAGGACTGTTGGGATCCCCTCTCTTCGAATGATTGTGGCTGTGGAAGAGGTGATTCCACATCTTAGTCCTAATAATTTTGAACAATCTAAATGATTGTTCATATTATAAACTGAGGATTTTCTTCCAGGTCTTCATATCTTGAAAAAGGATATCTTCAAACATCTTGTTACGAGACGCTGGAAATTGCCTTTGGATCTCTTCTGTTGATTCAGACTCCGGAGAAGACTCCGAGAGATTACTTGTTCTACCCATTTGATTTGATAAAAGTATAAATGACTTAGTTTGTGAAATTGCAGGCACTTATATAGAGTCTCAGGAAGCTGAAGAGACATCCATCCACACACACAAATACCAAGAATCATCTGTCGCTCCCCCAGATTTTTTATCTTCACATTTATTAGTTGCATTAATTTAGGGGGAATAGTATTGTTTTCAGACTTTTACTTCGTGCTTTGTCAGAAGCAGAAAGCGTGTTTGTCTTTTCGATAAAACAATGTGTCTACTGGTTCTATATCCAAGTGATGGAAATATTTCAGCACCTTATGACTTCCAGTATATATTATCATAAAACGAAAAACCCTCTTCTGGATATTTTCAGTAACCAATTGGACAACCCGCTTTTTTAATTACCTTTCAAAATTTTAAAATCATTAGTCTCTCTGACACCCTCTGTTTAACTTTTCAAACACTCAACCGCAAACATATTGTGTCCTTATGTTTCACTGATGGCTGTACATTTTTTAATATTAACCGCCTCTTTCATTTTTTTTTACTTTTACGCTTCCAGAATTTTGCCTACCAGCTACTGATTTCTCTTGCTCACATTCCTCTTACAGATCTTACTTTAAGTTTTTCTCGTTTACAGAAATTTTCGGAGCTTACACTTTGAACGCTTATCAAGTTAACTTTGCTTCTGTCCTAACTATCAAGGATGAACATCTTGTCAAGATGTTTCAAGCTATTGAGAAATCCGGTCTCAGAAAATTTTTGGAAGCACATGCCGTTATCTAAAAAACTGCTCTTTTGGATTCTATGCCAAGGCAACTGTACAAGAAGAAAAGATCATCTATTCTCAAGGGAACGCATCTATTTCCACCGACGGTGCATTATTGGGATCTAATTTCTTTCTGTCTTGATTTGGTTTCTCTGAACTTTCCAGCATTTCTAAGGAGGAAATGTCTACTGCCCTACAAAATTTCTCAGCTTCTGGAGAGGAACTCTCCCCATCCTGTTTTAAGAAGCGTTTGAAGATGGAATTTCAAATGCTCGCTGACATTGTCGCAAAAGAACTGTTGGTGAAATCCGGAACGTTTGATCGCCTGACCGAGGAAAAATTTCAGGTGATGATTGCCATCACTTCTTGGTATAAGGTGGACTGGAGTCGATTTCTTTTCAAAATCATGACGGATATGATTGTTCTAAAAAGTTATGGTTTTGCTGTGCAGATCAGCACAATACTCAAGGATGCTGGTTTTGCTTTTACTACTGATCAGGATGCCTCCTACGTCACAATGGCTGATGCTGACAATGTGCTTGCACTAAGGCCAAAGCCAACTGTGGCTGAATTTATTTCTATGAAAAAGTAGGTTGGAGATGCACAAACTGAGGCTCAAGAACCTCAGAAGGAAATCAAAAGGAAAAGAGTGGTTATCTCCACTAATTCTGACAAGACAGTATCTGAGGAGTCTGCTGCTCCCACCAAGGCATCTCTGCCGGCAACTCCAAGTCAGAAGAAGGCTCGCACTCTCCTTCGCATCAAGAAAACAACAGAAATTGCTGAGTTAGACGCTTTCCCATTGCGACAAGTGTTTCCAGAAGCTGTTTCTTCTGTACCAGAAACCACCTCTCTCTAAACCTGCTGCTGCTTCTGTTACCACAACCTCTACTGCTCCAACTCTCAGACCCTTGTCTGAAGTTGTTATTCGTGAATCTACTGCAGGGTCTTCTGCTTTTAGACCTGTGTTGTCTACTTTATCTTCGGGTTAAGGCAAAGGAGAACTCATTGAAGAACCACCATTTAACGCCGCCAAATCATTTGTTTCAACTAGTATTGTTCTTCATTTGGAAGAAATTGAGACATCTGCCAATGAAGAAATGACTTTCTTTGATGATTGGCACGAGGTTCGAGTATTTCATCCTCTCACATTCTTCAGAAAACCAGGTGCATTTGGTAAAATGGTAAAGAATGAAGAAAAAGTATTTGCTCTTTCCAAGACGGAAAACATGATTGAAGCAATGAGATGACGAAGTTTCATTCTTGAGCAGCTTAAACGACATAAGCTGGAATCAGTGTTGAAGACACTTCAGTCAAATTTTGATGCCTTAATTCCCATTGCTGCTCAGTATCAGAATGTGATCCGTATTCTAACTGACCGATTAAAATTGATGAATGAGCAACTTCTTGCTCAGGAACAGACTTTTGAAGATACTGTACCGTATTCAGTAGGCTTCATTCCAGAACTTGCTAAGCCAGTTGAGGAAAGAACTATAGCTCCTCCAGAAGCTAATGTTTCTAGTACTCCTGCCTCTCCCAAGTTGCCTACTCAATCCTCTCCTCTCATCTCTGTCTGTGAACTGGCTTCAGTGGATGAAGTCGTTCAATCTATTGCTGTTGGTAGCTGATGACATGGTCCGATCGGAAACTTCTCCAGCAGCTCAACAATTAGCATAATCAGATGCTGCCCAATCTCCATCACTGCCGAATTCGGAGATCTTCTCCTCTGAACATCAAGAAGAAATGGTATTTATTCTGAATGATCAAGTTTCAACTGCTGAACAGTTGGAGGTCATAGTAGCCCAGCAACCAGAAAAAAGAGCACTTCCTGAATCTTCTGCTACTGCCGAAAGATCTTCTGCTGAACAGTCTACTGCTATCACTACTGCTCCACCAGATCCTGTTTCTTATACTGCACTGGTTGTACTTTCTACTGACTCACCCTCTCAAATTGCTCATATTGTGCATCTTACTGATATCAAAGAACGAATGCTCGCCAAAAGCCCATCTCCACAAGACGAACAATTCAATCTTGAGTTTGAAATTGACACACTCAGACGGAATATTGAAAGAATCTCAGAGATCGTCAAGCAGCTATCTCGTGCACATGCTGGTGAGGTCTATGCCACCACAAATTTCAGAGAATGAGTCACAAAGTATGTCATCAACACAGCAGAATCATTGGCAAAAGTTGAGGTTGAATCCGACCTTTTCAGAACCAATGTCCTGAAAAGCCACGCTGACCTCGTGCTTGGTCAATCTAATGTTCTCCGTAGAATCTCTACTCATGACGAGTCTCTTCACTCCATCTCTACCAAAGTTGAATCAATGGACCCTAGACTCGAAACTATCAACACTCAGATTGAGTCCCAATCTCAATCGATTCAGGCTCTGAATGGACAAGTTTCAAGTCATACACCACTTCTGAAGATACTGAACAATGGCATTGTTTCTCTTACTGGACGAGTGGATCTCTTACTCACTTGAGTGCAGGTTACTGATTCCAAAAGAGGGGGAAACAGAGAACATAACAGAAGCAGAAGGAAGAACTGGAGGACATCAAGCAGAATCATCCTTCAGAAATCAAGATCCTCAGGATGAGGATACTTTGTTCCGAGATATTGGAACAGATGACTAAAATTTCTAACTGTTTATTTACTTATTATTCATCAATTTTATTTTAATTGCTATTTGCTTTATTATTCATCGCTACTAACTTCTAGGTTTTGGCATCACCACAAAGAGAGAAACTGATAGACTTAATTTAGTTTTGGTGATGAGAATCAAAATCAGTAGGAATAGCAATTACCAGAAGTCAATACAAAGCAGAAGCTATCGATTCGCTTTAAAGCAGTACTTTAGTTAATACTCTACGGCTTAGAAAAACAGAATGGCTTAGAAGAACAGAAGGGCTTAGAAAAACAGAAGCAGAACTAACCAGAACTTGGCTTCATTAGAACAGTACTTAACGGATTTTACTCGATCGTCTCAATCTTAAATGTTACCGTTACTTTATCAAGTACGAGTATTAAATGCTTCATTAATGCTGAACAAAGTCATTTAATACGCATTACCTATTTTGGTATGAAACAAGACTGATTGTTTTGTAGTCTTTTTGCAGGAACCTTTTTAAGCAATTAAGTTGTTTCTAATCAGAAATCACTGAAGCCGTTTTAATTATAGACGTTTGATTCAAGTTATATATATATATGGATCAAACCCATTTAAAAAACAACGCTGATTATTTTATGAGGAAACATATCATCAATCCAACGCTATTTTGAGCAACCGCGAACCAATCGTTATCTTCCAAGCTTAAATTTCATAAAAGCATTACACGCTTCATATATTACATCTGATCTTTGGAGATCATTTTGTACTGTTGTTTCTTCACCTTTTCAAGCAAAACATTCTACGATAATTTTCAAAGAAGAGTTTGTAATATGGAAAAGAGTATTTTCCAGAACCTTGTTGTATTGAATTATATTGTGTTGAGTTACTAAGATTTTCAGTAGGCAAAAGATAAGTCCTGCTGAAGTGGGTGTATACAAGTGAGTACTGTAAAATCCAAAGTCTTTTATTGATACCTTCTGGAAACAGAAGAAGGGGAGATGTAGAAGATTTTATCTTCGAACTTCCAGAAACAACTACTGTTCTACTGCCTACTGTTATTACTGTTTTCACCTTACTCTATTGGATCGTTTCCGCACTTATATTTGTGATCTGCTAGACTTACACTTGAACAAGAACAACTACAATCTCTAACAGGATTCTTGCACCACCTTTTGCAAAAACTATCTTCCCCTCTAAACTCTACATCGATCCCCAACATAATACGTAAGGCCAATGCTCAGTTGACGGGTGAGAGTGTCGCTGGTGTCTTTGCCGCCCAGTACTGTGGTTAGATGTAGATGGATCCATCGAATCCCTAATACGAAAGTCACAATTAACGATCTGAATTCATTGAAAAAGATATACGTATATGTATATGATGAATATGAATATGTTTATGATGATATGAAAAATGTTTATGTTTATGCATGATTATGAAAATGTTATATTACGTAAAAGTATTTTCACTCTTGCATGTGATCTGTATACGTACTACTTGTTATCAAGATTATGGTTTGCTGAGTCTTTAGACTCACTAGGGTGATTGATGCATGTGAATATGATAAAAATGATAATGGAGGTCTTGATGGTTGATCTTGCTGGACTAAATGTGCACTTAACCCGATGACCGGCGCTTGTTTTTCCGCAATTATGACTTATGTTTATGACATATAATTTTAAGTTTATGTTAAAGACGTTTATACAAATTTCGTTATGATTTTAAGTGGTATTTGAGAGGTTGTTAGTTTTAGCAATATTGTTTAGTTATGATATACAAACGGTTGATGATTTTATATTTTAAACTATTTCCTTTGATTTTTTAAATATGGTTGGATGTTTTATTTTAAAATGGTGTCAAAAATATTTTAAGTAAGGAAATATGTGTTTCGGTCGAATCGTGGAGAGATTTATAAAAAACAATTCTAGCACTTTTTAGAAAACGAGTAATGGACGTTTCAAATATATATACAAGCACATGCATTAAAATCATACTTTTATTTAAAATAAACTAGTAAGCATAAATAAATCATAAATCGTCAAATCGTAAAGCTTCAGTCATTTATCATTTTGGGTGAAGTTTGATCCTTGAAAGTAACTAACTTTTATCCTCTGGTCGACTGAACAGTCTTAGCTCACCGTTTCGCATGGGGACGGACACTAGGCACCGACATAAAGTAGAAATTCGATCATTGGGCTCCCTCTGAGGCCTTTTTCCGTAAACGGGCTCCCTCTAAGCTTTTTCCCTCACAATATTCCCAAAATCATATATCATATCCTTTATGTTACAATCAATTCGCATCCTTCAAAATATTTTTCCTTTGCTTTTTAATCATAAAATATCGTATCCTTTACACATTTGAAAAATAGCATTTTTAACAGTAAAATTTGCACAACTTTACCATAAATCATAAAATCTCATATTTTCATCATAAAGGTTTTAAAGTATCATTTAGCATTCGTTATAATTCTTCGCGACACTGCCAAACCTTTTTGTACTACTCAAGTGTAAAATGATCGTTTTACCCTTGGACCCTAAAATTCTCGATTTCGACTTTTTCCCGTTTTTATTGACTCAAGCCTATCCCAAATAATCATTAAGCTCAAATATAATTTTTAATATTTCTATTTAACGTAAACTCGAGGATTTCGATTTAATTTCTTAATTACTAATTCGTAAAGCGTTTTAATCTCGAATTAATTTCAACTTTAATATTTTCTTCCCAACTTTAAACATCGAATTTTCATACCTAAACGACCCTCATGAACCATGAACCAACCCCCGTGGACCATGGTTCGAACCAAATTTTTTTCCTAAACCATAAACCGTACCCTACCCTTCCATCTCGAGCCACTGCCCAAATTCATCAAACCATGGCCGAGCCACCTTGGCCAGACCAGGCCCTAAACTTCCTGGACCCTCGTTGAACCCTCCTGGACCAACACACCCAGCCCCAGCCCACGCAGGAGCCCATGCACGATCAACTCCCTAGCCGCCCGAGTTCTCTCTGACTATCATCGAGCCATATTGGACCAAGCTGCCCCAGCCCTAACCCCAAGCCATCCTCCCTAGACCCTACTGGACCAGCCTAGATATAATGGCACGAAAATTCATATTTGAAAATTTGCGGAAAAATTAATTTTTTTTAAAAAAAATAATCAAAATTGCCTCATTCACAAAATCAACTGATAAATCAAGTTTAAATGTTCAAAATAGCAGCGAAAGAAATTATTACTCGCCAAAATAACAAATTAAAGTATCCAACAACTGATAAAATGTTTGAGCATAAAAAAAATGGTAAGTGCAGTAAATGAGGTCCTCTGGTTCCACTACTGCTGACCCAAACTAGCTCACTGGTCCCCGCCCTCGGCCCCGACATCATCAGTACCTACAACAATCAAGTCTAGTGAGCCTAAAGACTCATCATGCATATATCGTAAATAACGAGTAAATAATATAGTAAAATTTGCATGGGATAAAAAAATATCATGTCATGAGGCATAATGTGAAAACAACTTATCATGAGCAATTATAATACGTGCATAACTGAACTGAAAATCATAGTGAAAATACCTGCAATAAAATAGCATGTAATAATTTTCTGTTGAGATTATGGTCTACGCAAGTGGCCCCTTGCACTGATTTGAACTGACCGGTAACTAGCGATCGGACCGGTAACTGGCGACCGGGTTTAGTAATGTTTGTCTGATCAGACTAATTCCACAGTATACTGGGTGGTACATAACTAAACTGACCGGTAACTGGCGACCGGGTGAAATAATGCTCCCATGATAGTGAAATTGCCACAAGCAATATCACATAAATCTCAAAATGAATGTTTGAACGTAATATAATTAACCAACATAATGAAATATGAACAATTTCTATCTTCTTGCATTAAAATCATGTACTTGCGATATTTAAAAATACCTATATGGCTTGATTGAAGAGTGAAAGAAGATATAAACATGTCTTGGTTTTGTTTTGAAAAGAAAAAGAACGAATATGATGACGCGGCGCGGAGGAGACGGAGTGATCTTCTTTTTCTTGTTTTCCCTCGATTTCTATCTTGTTTTTTTTCCACTAATTCTCACGGTTTTTCCTCACAATAATCACTCTGAAAGTTGCTCTGAATTTCGAAATAATGGGGAGAAGGAATGAGTCTAGGAGTGAGGGGAGTTTACTAATTTAAATGGGATACAAGTGGCAAGCTCTCAACTCTCTACCTTAGTTGTTAGCTAGATAAGGAATGAGGTGTCATTAGTTGGGATTGAGGGGTGATATGATGACCGATTCTTCCCACTCAAACAAAGCTAAGATATTGATTGATTAATTAATTAATGGTGATTAAAAATGAAGGAGTTATCATTCTAATAATAAGGAAAGAGTCAAAGGTGGTGGGTTGTCAAAGAACTAATAAATTATCTATGAGGTAGCCGAAATTAATCTAATAAATAGAAGGAAAATATTATTTAGTTAGTAAATTTTAAATCTTTAAAGTCTTACCTATCTTTTAAATAATTTAGTAAATTAACATCTTAATTATGGAACCTAAATGAACTTATTTCCTACTTACCTCGAGTTACTAAAATAATTCCTTAAACCTCATTTTAACTTAAATTAACTTATTAGCTAGCTAAAATAAATTCTGAAAATGTTTTCTTACTATTAAATTTTATCTCAAAACTCCAACTCCAGTCCGGTAGATCAACTGGTACCATGATTGATGCCAAGATCTATATAAGTCCAGGAGGTCTTGGGTTCTAATCCTGGGAAAGCAAACGCTCCAGTGCCTGGGCTGGAGAAGTTGTAGAACCCGTAACTTAGACTACGTATAAGCCATGCATAATTCTAGTATTTTAAAGTAAATTGATTTTATTGCATGAGTACTTAAAGTGCCTTTCTGTAAAGTTAATTATTTTATTTCAGTAGTTTAAATTTTATTCTTTCAGTTATTTCAGTGAGGCCGGACTGTAGTTGGAGTTTAGAGATAAAATTTAAGATTTAGGAAAACATTCCCAGAACTTATTTTAGCTAATTAATAAGTTAATTTAAGTTAAATGGAAGTTTAAGGAATTATTTAAGTTACTTGAGGTGAGTAGAAAATAATATTCATTTAAGTTCCTTAATTAAGGGGTTAGTTCACTAAATTAATTAAAAGATAGGTGAGGCTTTTAAGGGTTATAAATTTAGTAAATAATCTACATTTTCCTTTATTTTTATGGATGATTTTCGGCCACCCCTTTGGTGCTAGAATATTCCTTGCCAACTCACCTTTGACCCATTCTTTGTCATTTTTAGCATGATAACCTTTTTAATTATTAATCAACCTTAATTAATTTATTAGTAAGCAATATCCTAGTCTAGTTATCATGAGAATTTCGGCCATGCACCTCTAATATTTCCCCCCACCAATATTTGATAGCAACAAGAATTCAAAATTCAAAAAGGTAGAGACTTGGTCTTGATTTTTCCCTATATTTTTGCACCCATTCTCCTCATCCTCTTAACCACCATTTCCCCCCTCCATTACTTCGAAATTCAGAGAGAATTTGAGAGTAAAAAACGTGAGCACCATAGCAAGGGAGAGAGGAGAAAATCGAGAACAAGCAAGGTAGAACAGAAAGCGCTCTACCTCCTCCGCGCCAGATCGTCTCGTTCTTTCGTTTTCTTTCAAAACGAAACCTGGCATGCATATATTCTTCCTTGACTCTTCAATCAAGTCCTAATATCATTTATTTTCATTACATGAAATGTTTTATTAAGCAAAAACCGAAACATGGCAAGAATTTTCAGAAAAACCACATGCAGAATTTTCGATTTTCATGATGCTCTTCACGGGTTCTCTTGTTTTGATGTTTCAGGTGGATGGCACGACTCCAGGCTCACTAGGCTACATCTAGACACATACTAGGGTGTGTCAAGACCATGTTAGTCCATTCAAACAAGCCCCATGCATGATAGAATTCGAATTTGACTGCAACTCTTCAATCTTGGCCCTTTTAGTTTTCGAAAAATCTGTTGTGTGCTGTCAAGGGGATGGATCTGATCTGGGCTGCCACAAGGCATATAGCCATGGTTAGATCACTTCCCTATCATGTCTAAGACGTGACTAAGTCGCCCTTTTGGTGGCTTGGTCCATGGTGAATCGGTTTTCAAATAAAACAACAAGAACAGCCCCTTCCCCATTTCGGCCCTTCTTTGGTACAGCATATGGGTTTCGAATTTTGGTGGAATGGTGTGGATCTTGGTTGGCCTATGGCCCTTGGCCACGGTTCATACCATACCTCAAGATGTCTAGATCGTGCCATGGTCAATCAAATGGCCACTGGAACGACTCGAGACAGCAATCAAAGCAAAACTCCCCAAGCGCGCAGATTACGTTCTCGGCTAGGAGTGTGGTCTTGTTTCTGGTGTGGTTCGGATTGTGGCTGGCCTAGGGCCATTAGCCATGGTTCAAACCATTCCTTGGGATGTTGGTAAGAGGTTCTGATCGGTGGTTCAAGCCCCAATGGCCATTAGCCTCGCAAACGACGCAAGGAAACCAAAGCACAGTTGCTGTATTTTTGGACAGCAACTTGCTGTGACGGTTCAGTAGCTCGTTCGAGTTCTCGGTTCGCTTTTAGCCTATGGCCTTGGACTGGAATGTGCCTCATTGAGTTAGGAAGGTCATGTTTTTGACCGTTTGTAATTCGGTTCATTTTTGAGGTCGTACGAGAATTTACGGTTTGATGTGCCAAATTGACTCTCGAAAGAGCGTTACATGTTTTGGCCTCCATCCACCTAGATTTCGGCCCTAACTATTTTAGGAGCATTAATTCATCATTTTAAGCGTATTTTAATCATGACTATATGATGTTTCAGTGTTGGTTCGGGTTGGTTCGGAGTCATGATTAAATACGAAGTTATTAGGCGCATTTGTCTCAGTTTTTGGATTTAATTGCATACTTTGGTCAAGTAAAAGCTATTGCATATTTTTCATGGCATATTTAGGTTGCAGCGAGCCCGGGAGCGATCCAATCCATCAGTAAAATTATTACAGGATATTTAATTGTGGGAATTAATTATATTACATGCAAAAATATTCATTTTGAGATTTATGCAATATTGCTTGTGGTCACTTTACTATCATGATTAAATCCGGTCACCAGTTACCGGTCAGTTCAGTGGTTTCACCCAGTATACTGTGGCAGTAGTCTGATCAGACGTAAATCCGGTCACCAGTTACCGGTCCGGTCCCCAGTATCGGTCAGCTCAGTTCAGTTCAGTTCAGGGACCACTTGCGTAGACCATAATCTCACCAGAAAATTATTACAAGCTATTTCTGTACAGGGCTCCAAGGAGCAAACATTTTTACTATGATTTTTCATTTCAGTTATGCACGTATTATAATTGCTCATGACAAGTTATTTTCACGTATGCCTCATGACATGATATTTTATCTCATGCGAATTTTACTATATTATTTACTCGTTATTTACGATATATGCATGTTGAGTCTTTAGACTCACTAGAATTGATTGTTGTAGGTACTGATGATGTCGGGATCGAGGGCGGGGACCAGTGAGCTAGCTTGGGTCGGCAGTAGTGGCACCCGAGGACCTCAGTTTCAGCACTTGCCATTTTTTTTTATGCTCAAATATTTTATCAGTTGTTGAATACTTTAACTTGTTATTTTGGCAAGTAATAATTTCTTCCGCTGCTATTTTGAACGTTAAACATTTTATCAGTTTTTGGTATGAATGAGGCACTCCATTTATTTTAAAAGAAAAATTTTAAATTTCCCGCAAATTTTCAAAGTAAGGATTTTTAGGCTTTTATAGAAGTTCTATGAGTAATGGCTAATGGGATAACCGTGAGGGGACTCAAGCCCAATCGAGAACAGTCCATGTGCATTACACTAGACCACACCAACCAAGCTACGAACCGTTCCCTCTGAAGTCGCACCTATGCGTGCATGGGAAGAGCCCTTCCGGTGAAGGACTCTTCCCTACCGGCTGCCCTTGAGTCCTAGCATGGCTAGGACTCTTTCCAGCCCTTAGTCGCATCCCACACCGAGCCCCCGACAAGCCCTGGCTGAGCCTTCGTGCAACACCCCTCCTAGCCGTGGCCTTGAAGTCATGCGAGCCCAATAAATCCTAGCAAACCCTAGGTCTCTTCCATCCTCAGCCAATTCGATTCCAGCCTTCGTGTCGTCCCCTAACGACTCTTTTCCTAGCCTTTAAAAAAATCCTATTGGCAGCGTGTACTTGGAATTCATAACGTTTTTCAAACAAGCGTAAAATCATCAAAACTTTGAAAATATTTATTCCGTCGCTAAATGGTTCATGCTTCAATATTTTTCATGCAAAAATAATTAAAAAAGCATAATATGGTTTGAATGACGCGTCTAAGAAATTTTGAAACGTGCATTTGCATTTTAGAACGCTCAGATATACGATCATTGGCATGAGATACGAAGGAGGACGAACGGACGACAAAAAATCCTTGTTTTCTCGTCCTCAAGGTCTTGAATTTTTGGTGTGTTGAGTGTGTGAAGTGTGTGAAATGAACGGCTGAATGTGTGTGTGTGTATATATATATATATATATATATATATAGACCGTATACTTTTCAAGTTATAGTCTTTGTATCTACGCTGTATGCATAGAAATATTTTCTTATACTATGTCTTGTAACATTTATAAATTCTACATAAAATTTGGGTGAAACAAATATTCCCATGATATGTGCTAAACAGAAACTAAAACTTGCAAATGGACCGTGTGTCAAGTGAAACGCTTAATGCTGCATTTCTTACAACAGAGAGAATATTATTTTGTCAACAATGAACCTTAAATGTCGCTTTTAACTCTTCATCGTCCGTTCTTTGGGACCAGATAAACCCGGGCTTTGATAATCGTTCCATTGCCAATCTTAAACCCCGGACTCACCGGGAACCCCACAACCATTGAGCAGTTGCCATTCCCAGAAATTCTCACCACGCTTTCCATATAGAGTGAGTGAAAGTCCGCCCCTTTACTCGCCTCAAAGTGAGTCGGGGGCGGGTCGAAAGAAAATTCCAGCAAATGCAACAGCCAAACAGCCTTAGCCAAGCGCGAAAATTCCCCGTAAAACTGACTCCTTGGATGGTGACCATCTAAAACCTGACGCCTCTGTTCCAAGTCCCCGAACAACGACTCTTCCATCTTGGGGTGAATGATCGAAAGGTACTTCTTGAAACAGAAGTTCCCAAATCTACAAGTGGGTAAAATGCCGAGGAGCTCAACGGGGTCCATGGCTTTCATGTCGCGGTATTGAGTGAAGCAGTCTATACGGTGCTGCCCTGGGTTGAGTATAGAGGAGAGGCTACCATCCATGTAAAACGTCTCATGGTCGAAGCCTTGGAACATTTTTCGATTCACGTAAGATTCCAGAGCATACTTTGCATGGTTTGCCCCAACTATAGAGTCCATAAATGTAGTGGCGGCGGTGTGATTGTTCATGGTGGTGGTGGAGGCGGTTTCTATAGATCTCACAGCAGCAGCAATATCCAAGCGAGCCGACCGCATCAGGGAGAGGAGAAGAGATGTGAAGGATTTCGAGGCTTCTTTTACCAAACTCATTGCTGCTTCAAGTAGCTCCACAGCTGGAGCTGCTGCAACTGCACAAGAACAATTAATGGAGTTGGACCTCATTTCAACTGCTAGGAAAATCTTCAAATTTGACAAATAATGGACTTTGTCACGTAAGTTTGTTTAATATGGTTTATCAGACTGACGAAATTTGTATTTAATCGCGTTAACGAGAGTGTTTACCCAGTATACATCGAAATACAACAGCTACATGTACCTCGTCATAAAACAAAAAATGACTTGGTCATTACAAAAAATGTCCTCAAATTAAACAACAGAAAAGTATCTATGTTATTATTGAACTAGTGACCGTGGCACATACATTGTTTGTGCATTAAATATCATATTTTTATATAACATAAAAATATAATTAAATTCACTCTTTTGGTGGATACTTTTATTTGGCAACAATGTGATACATTTAAATTTGTATAAAAACTAAAAAATACAAATATGGAAAAACTTTCAAAAAATATATATAATATTTTATATATGACAAAACTTGTAGCTTTTTATCATTATTTTAAGGAAATAATATAATGTAAAAATAAAAATAAATGAAAACCAGTAAATGGTGACTCTCTGTGAACCATATTTTCTCTGACAAAATAAACCAATCGAATTATTTCTGTGAACTTCTTTACTGTCAATAGAAGTTTAGAAGTCCATTATATAAGATACTCTTTGGTTCGTGTAATTCGATATTGAAAAATATATCATACAGATATGGTAAATCAATATAAAAATAAGAAAATTGTATGATTCTAATCATTTATAGAACTTGATCCAAACATAAGATAGGACAATGATATATAATTATTTGTAACAAATAGTAACTTCCAATACAAATTATTATATTTAGGCAAAAATTTGTGTGAGACGGTCTCACGGGTCGTATTTGTGAGACGGATCTTTTATTTTGATTACCCATGAAAAACTATTACTTTTTATGATAAGAATATTACTTTTTATTGTGAATATGAGTAGGGTTGACTTGTCTCACAGATTATGATTCATGAGACGGTCTCATATGAAACTCACTCGTTTATTTAATCATTAATCTAACATTGATTTATACGTAGACAAACATAGATATACAATATGTAAGACCATAGTTCTCATATCACACATGACATAATTTCAGATATTTTAAATAATATATAAATTCATATGAAACTGTCTCAATTTAATGAAATTTTATATTTTAATTGAATCAACAATAAAAAATATATTAACTTTTATTATAAATATAAATAAAATTAACTTGTCTATAAATAAAAAATCTACCCATACATAAAAGGTAATCTGAATATGTAATGGTGATGGGAATCAGCTTTAGACACAGAAAAGGCAACTTTTGGTGTATGTGAGGTCATATTAGTCATTTTAAATAGAAAAAAACGCTAACCCTGATTGGTGGAGCTGCCGCTGAGTCTTCGGTTTGACTTCCCCTTTGACCTCCCTGCGTTGAAAGACGTCGCCGTTTTGAGCTTCTCCCCCAACCTATCCACCTCCGCCTGCTTCGCCTTCACTTCCGTCTTCAGCTCCTCCAACGCAGCCTCGTACGGCGCAACCACCTCCCTCAGCGTCGCCGCCGACGGCCGCATTCTCCCACCACCGCTGCTGCGCCTGTACCTTTCTCTCAGCATCCCCAATCGCCTGAGCTCCGCCACCACCGCCATGTCAGCGGCGCGCATTTTGTCCGGATCCCAAGGGCAGTGCGCCTCCTGCTGGCTAACGTAGGCCCTCTTGACCGCCGAAACGGCGTCGAACACTTGGCCCATCAGAGTCTCCAATTCGACGACTCTCTCCTTGGCCGCCGAATCCTCGTCTTTAGCGCCATCCCAGTTGACATTGAAGTGATTCTGAGCGATTTCGTACTCTTCTTCTTCTTCTTCTTCTTCTTCTTCTTCATCATGGTCTTCCTCTTCTTTGTACTTGTCTGAGTTAGAGTCTTCAATATCGCAGGCGATGGCGGAAATGGAGTGGAGGAGGCAACTGGATGCAGTCATGCGTTGTATAAGATCAGAGAAATTAGACACTTTGTTCGCCATTGATTCCGTTTGTGTGCTCCAGAATGCAATGTAAGGTCACTGAGGAGGAGGAGATTATCTCTTACAATGGATCCAAACTTGGGCCAACTATTAATAATTTATTTTTTTTCCAACCTAACTTTCTCCTGGTTTTTGTTTCTCAAATGTTTATTTGAATTTTCTAATCATTTAATTTTTTAAAAAATATCCCCAATCTTCGTAATCATTATACGTGACATTCTTAGATTATCGAATTTGTTCTTAACATATAGTTCAAAAACATATTACAAAAAAAATTCATCATATATCATATTTAACATGATTGAATTTTTTTAATGACTTATCATGTTTCCAGATAATAAATTAAATGGTTTAATTGTTCGACCGGAGTCTCATCGGCATCCATCGAGTTTTATAAATTTCTTCTCACAGTCGCAATCGATGGTTCTTGACATAGATTCTTTCAAAAACACCTAGCACAACCATGTTTCTTTTCTTATCTTAGGGTATCTTGCAAAATGGTTCAATTTGAAAAAAATACATTAGAATAAATATGCTATTACAAGTTTATTTTGAGATAAAAATGAAGATATTGAATGATGTCTTAATCTTATTTTGTCGTAATATATATAAAAGTCTTGGTGGATTTGAAATTATCTTGTTAATTATTTTGTCAGTTGTGGTCGACAACATCTTGTGAGTGATGATCTTTTACCACTAGTTAGTGACTTGTCTTTATGGGTAGTTGAATGATTCATCTTCCACTAGGTACTGGAATCGTCTTTTACTGATGGTTCATCCTCCACTAATGGAGTGATTGGATCACATACTTGTTTTATCTTTGTCGAAGAATCTTCTCTTTTTGTATGGTGCCCGAGGAAATCGTGATCGGTGTAGTCCTTCACCACTTGGACTTCTTTTTGCAATATGCTTTCAGTCAGATCTTGGCCGAAAACTTTCCCGAATTCTGGCTCTTTCTGGTTTGGGTGTTCTAGACAAATGTTTTCTGACCATATTTCCATATAAGGCATGTTACAGAATTTCGGGTAAGTTTCTTTGCTCCCCGGTAGTTTGCTACTCTACAGAAGATTGTTTTTTTCAAATAGTTTTTCTTCAAAACTTGTTGTTTTTCCTTTCATCGTGTTTAACAAAAAAGTTTCATTTACAAAATTTTGATAAAATTTGAATGAAAACTTGACTTTGTCCCTAGAAGATATATCATCTTCAGTGAATGAAGCAACAAAGGGTGTTTCTTCTACTGGAGGATCTTTGATATATTTCTGAATATTTGTATTTTGCCTTCTTATCTTGATAAAATGAAGGACGTCGTCGTATGAGTCATTCCTTACTGTTTCTGGTGTTGTACTGAAGAAGTATAGATCCAAAATATCACTCATGGACAAATAATCATTCTTTGTCCATGTCTCGTGTACCGCTTCCTGATCCACTTAGCTAATCCTGAATTTCTAGTAAACCTGGGTGATTTAGTGTAAACTAAGGCAAAAACCTCGAATTCATACTATGTCTTGACCTCTTTTGGATATGAATTTGGTTTCATTCATACCCTGAGATATTTTTCAGCTACATCAACCCAGATTGTGGCTGGGTTAATACATATTCTTGTTTTCAATTTCTATCAGTTTTGTTGATTTACATGAAATGGAAAAAATGCAGATTCATTAGTATCAACCTTATATTTACCCTTGCATGTATGATGTCTAAGGTTAATCTCTCCATCTTCAATCCTCGAGCTGAAGGGATAACTTGAAGACTCAAGATAAAGATCTGTAGTTTCAATTTTTGTTTTTGGCTACTCATCTGGAGATATCCCGACTTAACATTAATGCTAAGGGTACTTGAAATCCACCTACTACATGTATAGAGTCTTGTACTCAAAAACTCCCAATTTGGGAAACCAATGACTTCTCAATACCTTGGAGTTAGGCATTTGCATTACATATCATAGCTATGTATAATCCTGTAAAACTCTGTAATTGGTCAGAGACAATTATTTTATCGGCTTGTTATAGCATACCTACAATTTCTGCATTTAAGGTAAACTTGATAGACATGTTTTGAATCATTTCAAGGTATTCCCTAAATGCCTCTACATTTTTATTATGATATCGATATTTTCATGATATTTAATAATAATAATATCAAAAATATAATTTTGACATAAAGCATGTCATCTTAATAATCTAGCTTTCTCATGTTTAGATTCAATTCTATTGTTAAGAAAGCTTTCATCTGTGTATTATCAACTTTACACAACTTTCAAAATAAATTTCTTTGTTAATAAAAATAATATCCGTGTTTCAAAAGACATTGTTACTGCATAAAATTCATTTTCGTTGATATGTCATTTTATGACTTCTACTTCTGAGAGTAGACCACTGAAATAGTTACATGGTTGTTCTCCATCTGGTGTGAGCTCTGTAAGAATTGTTGTCTACCAATGATCACGGACATCCATATATAATACCAAATCATCTTCATCATGTGGAATGGCCATTTTTGGAAGATTTTTACAAATCTCCTTTAATTGGCTAAGCCCTTTTTGTGTTCTTCTGTCCATATAAATTTTGTATCTTTTTTCAATAATAGACTAAACACTTTTCTGTGTTTTGCTAGGTTTTTAATAAACATCTCATCAAAATTAACAACTCTTAAGAAATTTTGTAGTTGTTTCTTTTCTTTTAGTTTATCTGGAAAATTCTGTATGTTTTCCACTATGAAGTTTTTCCAGAATTATTCTGGACTCATTTCTTTCTATTTTGAGGAATTCAATCTTTCTTATAGGAATGATTGCATTCTTTAAGATAAAACTAGTTTTTAATGCTTACAAACTTTATAGAAAATCTATAAGTATTTGATATGTTCTTGCATATTTTTAGATGTTATTAAAACATCAATAGTGTGGGGACCCGGACGCTAATCATGTTCATAATCGTCGTTGGGACTAATTAATCAATTATAAAACAGGGTCTAAATTTTTTTTTTAAAATGCGGAACGTAGTGAAATCAAACTAATATACAACTCAGTATAAGATAAAGTACAAGTCCTGTACTGTCTATAAATTATTAAAAACTAAGGTTCAACATCTAAATATCAAGTGTCGAAACCCTATATACATCAAAGTCCGAGGTCTCCACTCTATCACGATCTCTCCTCATCTCCTGGACCCTGATCATGTCCCACCAGTTGTCATGTACACATACAAACAAGACAACAACCGGATAATTCCGGTGAGAATATAATCCCAGTATAAATCAAGAAACATGCAATCATATGATAAAAATAAAAGCATGGACAGATAACAGCAATATATATCAAAAGCTGAAATATAATCAATATCAAGCTGTAGACTAGACTCAATCCTAGCCTAGGGATCCCGGTTTCCAGACATTGGCATTCCATATCAACCAACAGTAATAGAAAAGACTACAGTTCTATCCACGTCGATATAGTATCGATCACCAGTAATAGAAGAAGCTCTGTTTCTATCCACATCGGTATAGTATCGATCACCAGTAATAGAATGAACTCCGATTCTATCCACATCGATCAACAGTAATAGAAGAAGTTATAATTCTATCAACATCGATACAGTACCGATCACCAGTAATAGAAGGAGCTATAATTCTATCCACATCGATAGCCAATTATCCGGTGACATACTATGGCACTACCGCCAACACACTATCTCATGACATCGTGCAATGTGCCCGTGGCGATCCCACCACTAACAGGCACTTCTGTCATAAGATTACTCTTCTAATACCTGCTATCTATAAATCAAGAGAACAAGTACATCAATCAAATTAATGCAAATATCAATGTAATAAAGTAAAGTATGTGATTTAGGGAAACTCAAGTCTAAACCGACTCAAGTCGATTTCCCAATACACATTGACTTATACCTTTCGTTTGTAGTCACGGTCTGAAGCAATTTCAGTTCTGAACTCAAGACTGTCTTTGTAAATCTGAAAGGACATACCGGGAATACTAATATCAATATTCCATTCTCAATTCAATACTGAATATGGTTAATTTGGATTTAATTCAAAATCAACTGTATAACGGTACAATCTCAATATCACCCTCAATACAACATCACCAGATAACAGTTACAATCCATAACTAATATCCAATATAATCTATAATCCAGTTCCAATTCAAATCTGTCTGGTATAAATCAATATACCCTAACAATTTATAACAATTCCATAATCAGTCCGTTTCTTAATCTGACTTCGATTCTATGACGTCTAACATGTCAAGAACATCATATATGAATCCTATTCAATTCTGACAATAGCATAATTTCAAAGCATGTCAAAACATAGCAAAACTTACGTCCAGTTGTAGCCTGCGTTGATATGAACGCAGTACTGCAGTCAGATTCAAAATCAGACGGACGGATTTTTCACAAAAGGCGTAAGGATTTTTCACAACTTTCCCCTGACCCTTTCTCGATTTTCTTCTGAAGGAACGAAGGAATTGTATTGTGTATATATATATACACACACACACACACACACACACCAACGTACATGCAGCAAGGCAAATGGCGCACCCTTCACGCAACACGTCTCGCGCATATGCGCGACCTTCTTCCACGCATATGCGCGAGGCAATATAGCCTGGCACGTGTGTACACGGCATCTCGTGCATATGCGCACACCTCTTCCGCGCATATGCGCGAGGAATTCTTCACAACTCTCGGTTTGTCTCGCGCATATGCGCGGATACACGTCGCGCATATGCGTGAGGCTCTCTGGATGTTTCGCGCATATGCGCCCGGCCTCTTCCTCGCACATACATCTTTTTTACACGTTATCTCAAATCGTGTCCCGATTAATCCTTTCATAATTATATCAAATTATAAATCAATAATTACAGATTACTAGGATTAAATTTCCGGGCATTACAAATAGTATAGATAAACATGTTTTGCAAACATGTTTTGAAATAATCTTTAAATAGATTATTCATTTTCTTTCGAAATATCTGAGGTGAATTTGCTAATCTCATCAGTAAGAATTCCCAAATATAGTGCCCTTGTTGTGCGAATAAAACTGTGAATTTCTTGCTTCTTTCCTTCATCCGAATCTAATAAAAACCAGACTTACTATCGAATTTTGAGGATATTTAAATTTCTTTACTAGGTATAAAAATATCCATCAAAATCAAGAATATTATTAATTTCTTGATAATTAATAACTACTCTGGGTTTGTTTATTTTATCTCACCATGATTTTTGAAAAGAAAGTCTAGACTGCTATGCGGTGAAATTAATGATTTGATTAAACCAAGGTATTCATTGTAATTTTCTTCGATGTTTTTCTTGACTTCTTCAAGGGATATTTTTGATTCAAACTCTACATCATTCTATTATAAAGCTATCATGAGGGATTTTATTTCCTCTGGTTGGAGCTCCTTATCTATTCTCAATTGGAGTATTTTTCCTCCAAAACCTCTAGAATTTTTCATTTTTGGGTTCAAACGTTTTCCTTCATCACCACACTTGCTGCGAAACTGGATTGACAATTTTCTATAAAATTCTTCTTTTAATATTTGTACTATGACTTTGTGATCATATATTGTTGTGAACATTAATCTTTTTGTCTCATTTTCTTTTAATAAGTCTTTAACATTTGTAGGAAATTGTTTCTTAACAGAATGTTAGCTTATGTATCTTGAAAATAAATTTGTGGTGTTTTTATCTTGTACCAATGTGTTCGTCCAATAGCTCCGATTAATATTTCTGTCATTCTTTTACATAATATTAAGATTCGTTTAAATCTCATCCATCAATTTGAAATAATTATTCTTCCAATTCTTTTGAAATAAAATATTTTTTTTGTTGTACAGATGCCAACCCCTTAATCAATATAAGCAGCACTAAATTTCTGCCATATAATATTCATATAACATTCACACACAAAGACAACAACATCCCCTCTTGGGGATGAGCAAACGATCCATATAGAATAACCATAATAAATACAACACGTATCTATACAATAATATATGATATGCAATGCATGCATTTGTGAAGATATCAAGTTAAATGTCCATCCACTGAGCATGTATCAGAATCAATCAAATCACTATTAAATCAATGCTCGATTCGGCACACCGGTCTCAGTAAGTATAAGGAAATATATGTATGATAGTGTCGGCAGAGTGCCATCAAATCTCAAATCTCAACCAATCTATCACATGCCATGAATGACTGTGATTATGAGCCACATAATGCCAAAAACAGTATCATGCTCAAAACCCCATAATAGACATACAATGATAAAAAAAAAAAAAAAGTATCCAAGGATCATAACTCAACAAATAAGGCATATAGATAAATATATTTTCAGTCAAATCAATCAATCATATATCATATGACACAGATACATGTCGTATGTTACTCAATCACAAGAAACATCTTTGTTCCCAGTTTACTGTAGCTCTATTCAAAATTAGGATTTCAATACAGAAAATCAATCTACATAATCAAAATATTCATTTCAAACAATTCATTCATTCAAATGCAATTCTAATAACGTATTTAAATATATTAATTTGTTCTACGCTATTCAATTTAACCTTTACATTATTAGGACAATTATATCACATTATAAATCCTAATAACTTATTTTTACAATCATTAATATACATCTATTCATTTACAATAAAATTTTCAAGTAACGGAATTGTTTTAAAACTTTGAAAATTTATATAAAATTGAAATCATAACATAATTCTATTCCGACTTTGAAAGTTAGTTTCTCTTCGGCTATTCTATCACATATATTGATTTCGAATTCAAATACATATTATTCCAGCAATTTAGTAAATAAAAATGTTAAATACAAGAGAAAATTACCTCAAAAAAACGCTTTCAACATGAATATTCTGAATATATAATTTGTTTTGAGTTTCAACAACGTTTTGAGGTAGATTCGAACAATAGAACTTTATTTCGTTATTTATTTTTCGAAGTTTCAGATGAAATGATGCACATGTGCGCTATTTCTTTTGTCTGAAACTATATTTTACACTTCAAATTAGCAAAAATTGTCAACATGAAAGATATAGATTTATGTCTTTACTTTCATATGACGTTGATCGCACTCAATTTGGACACCGGTCATGAAATTATGCTCATTCTCCTAGAATGTATCAGTGCGGGAACTTCAATTGGCACGTTTATAGTTGGAGTGGGTAAATATAAGTTCCTAAAAAACATGCACAAAAGCAACTCTGAGACGGTCTCACGAGTCGATTTTATGGGGCATGTCTCCTATTTAGTTACTCATTAAAAGTATTACTTTCTATGTAAAAAAATATTATTTATTATTATAAATATGAGCAAGGTTGACCCGTATCATGGATAAAGATCTTCGAGACCATATCATAAAAACCTACTAAAAAAATGAAATGCATCGATGTGAGAGAGAGAAGCTGAAATTTTTTTATGTTTAAGAGAAATTAAGAAGAGCTTATGCATAATTTTTTTTAAATTTAAACTATAATTTTAATTATCTTAAACAGATAATTGGATTATCTCAAATAAATAATGGAGTAAATAATGCTTAAATATAAATGTAATATATTAATTTTTTGTCAGATTTTAATTCAATATAAAATTCAATTTAATTGGACTACCGTGAAACATTAGAATTAATATCTTTGTAAGGTGTAAATGTCAGTATCTCTCACATATTCATCATCGCTACACTTAACTATCCAAAATTGTATATTAGCAATACTTTTTAATTAATGTTTATATTATATTCTTGTCCAACTATAAACTAGAAAATTCTTTAAATCATTTTTTCTTTCAACAACTAATTTTTTTAAGAGTGTGTTCTTTCGTATAATATGTTTATTAGAAATATCTGCACTTGTTGAAAGCCAGTTTTCAAAAGATAATTTATCACAAAAACTAAAAAAAAATTGTTCAATTACAAAAAACTAGTTGTTTCTTCTCTAAATTTAGATTCAAAATATTTAAATAGCTTAGAATCGTTACCTGTTTGACACAAGCATGCGTATATTTGAGAACTGTCAATACAATTTCCACCCAATGATCTTTTCTCGATGTGTCGTTAAGTTCTATAACCACCTTTCTGTTGTCATTTGTAAACTTTCGGAGGATATTTGAATTTAGTTCACAAATCACTGGAGGGAAGCGTCACATTTTCGAAATGTTTGGTGAAAATATTAAATACGTGGTGAGGCACACTCAAGTTCCATCGGATTGCTCATATTTAATTGATTTGGATGATGATGTGTTTGTTGGACAGTCTCTTGTTCTTGATGTTGCTCCTTCATTGGAAATATCATGATCATATGCGTCAACATTGAATGAAAGAAAATCGTGATCATGAAACTCGGGTATGATGCTCTTTCTCTTGCCCTTACCACTCTGACTTAAACCGGTCATTTATATAAAAATAAAATTGAAGTAATTAGGAAAATAAATGAACAACTGACAGTAATCGACAATTGATATTTTGATCACGGAGAAATAAAATATGAATTGTGGATTAATGATTGAGAATTAAGAGATAATTGTGTGGGAAAAATGTAAGAGGTGAGGGTAATTTATAAGATTGAATTCGTAAAATTTAAAAGAAAATCAATGGTCTACTGGTCTGTCCGGATCCAAGTCGATCGTTGCACTATAGTCATGTCATTGTGACAGGTGATCCACATGATCGTGGTCGTTGATCTTCAGCTGCTACTTGATCCGTTGATTGTAGTCGTCCGTTTAATATAAAAAAAATTAATTAAATATTGTCAACCCGTCTATTTCGACCCTAAAATAATAACCGGACCTTTTAATCGGTTACAATACAATCACGATTCCAAGTCAAATCCATTGATTCAATTAACCGACCTCTATGGACCACATGCCGTGTCCGAGTTATGCTCCAACCCGGTTCGTAGATTTTTAACCGCTGTGTATGAAATAAACCATCGGGGTCTGATATAAATTGGCGAGAGGGCCTTTGTTCTTGTGATAAATCTTAAATTATGAAGAGAATGCCGACTTTACACGTCAGCTCGTCCAGAAACTTCTATCCGTGTATATATATATATATAAATATATATATAAATATATATATATATATATAATTGCGAAAATATCTTTCTTCGAGACACATCCATAGAATAGAGAATCTGGCGGATTAAAAGTGTTCTTAATCGCCTCGCACGGTGAGTTTCTCAATTGAAACCTAATCTAAGTGATGGTATCTGGATTTTGTTTCTCAATTCGAAACCAGAACAATTTATATGGTGTAAGGTATCGTTTTATCACATCAAAACGTGTATTTTATGGTTTGATACTTAACTTCGTATGTAATTTACCGTTGACAGTGGAATTTGTGGGATTGAATTATGATCCTTGGAATCTGCATTATTTGTTAACGATGTTTGTCTCGGATTGATGGGTTTTTTTCTCGGGTTTTTGTGTTTGAATGAATACATATTTGCCATTCCCATGTTGCATAGTATTGGGTAGGGAAGGAAAATACGGACCTTTCCTTTTGTTTTGTTCACTGCCAGGTTTTATAGCGAATTCTCTTTAGTTTATCTGTATCCGGAGAGGATGTCATATTTTCGCCTCTCTCCATCTCCCTCCTTTAATCCATCCTTCCTTCAATTTATTATTATTCTTGTTTCTCTTGAATCTCAGCATCTGTATTTCTTAGTTACAATGCTTTCTATTGATCCATGGTTTGATGTCTTTCCGTGCAGATGTCTTACTCCAGAAGGTCAAGGTGCGGTTTTTTTTTTGTATTCCTTGTTTTATTTTGGTGTTATAAGTAGTGGTTTGATGCCATATTTTATCCCATTTGTCATAAATCCTGTGCAGGTATTCTCTTTCTCCTTCCCCTTATAAGCGCTACAGTAGATCGATCTCCCGATCTCCATCAAGGAGCAGGTCAGGGTGATCTTTTGTCATGGGCTTCCTAGATTTTAACTTGGCAGATATGTCTAGAACAGAATTGTACTCGTGTAATTGAACTACAGATGTCTCTTGTCATTTGACTGCAGGAGCCGTGACTCCAGTGATGCTGAAAATCCTGGAAATAATTTGTATGTGACAGGACTGTCAACTCGGGTCTCACGGAGGGACCTTGAGAAGCACTTTTCAACTGAGGGAAAGGTACATATTTTTTCTGCATATCTTCCATCCTGTTGGTGTATGGAATATCTTTATGTTCTTGGGAAATTGTCAGCCTTTTTGAACTGATCTTGACATCTCCTGTTAGGTGGAGGATGTCCGTCTTGTAGTTGATCCTTGGACACAGGAATCTCGTGGATTTGGTTTTGTGACGATGTCTACTGTGGGGGATGCTGATCGATGTGTTAAGTACTTGGACCGCTCGGTGCTTCAAGGCAGGGTAATTTCCGTGGAGAAGGTAACAGTTTTTTCTGCACATTTTCTTCTCTGCAACATTCGTATATATGATCTTAGTTGCTATTGCAATGGATAATTGGATCCATTTCCGTGTTGTTTGTATTTAGATGGATATTGTATTTGAAAACTCTTTGTTTCTTTTGGTTAAGTTTTGTTCATAACAGGGTAGCTGTGTGCAGCAGCTCTTCTCCAAACTAACAAATCGAATCGAATACAACGAGCAAATATCAGACTGTTATTCCGAGGGTTGTATGCCCTGCATATCTTTCTTTTTGCAGTATAATCTTGCTGTTATTTTGTCCCTTATATTAATTTTCAGATTCATGCATTTCCCTTTTCTGTATTTGCTAGTCATTTATCAATTAGGAAACATAGTTGATCATTATCAGGGAGTCTGTATCATGGTTTGTGTGCGTGTTTTTGTGCAGGCTAGAAGGCGGAGAGGTCGGACACCTACGCCTGGAAGATATCTCGGGCCGAGAACTGTTCGTGGTATGTTTGGCTGTTATTTATTATAATATTTTTGTTGGGAGATTTTTGTGGTTGATAATTTTCTTGCATTCAGTTCTTCCTAATCTTGTGTTATGTTATCCAGCACGTCGCCGATCTCCTACCTATTCGAGAAGTGTTTCTCCGTGCTATTCATCTGAAAGAGAGAGGGGTAGCAGCAGGTCATACTCTCCTTGTTATAATCGTCGACACCGTTACTACAGTCCATCCAATCGACGTAGGTCATATTCTCATCACAGGCGTGGAAGGTCTTATTCCCGATCACGTTCTCCATCCTACAGCAGGTCTCCTGTTAGAAGGCGAGATCATTCCTACTCTCCTACCTATCACAGGTATTATTCACCTGATGAGTGCTACTACCGAAGGCATCGCCGTTCTTCACCGGAGACTCCTGATGTTTACAAATACAGAAAAAGTCGGTTCCGGTCTCGTTCTCGAAGCATTTCACCAGTGCTAAGGAGATATGAAAGAAGTTACTCACGCAGCATCTCGCCCAGGCGCTCGAGGAGAAGTTACTCATGCAGCATATCACCCAGGCGCAGTCCGTCTCCGAAGTACTATAGAAGGAGCTACTGTCGAAGTGTTTCCCATGGTGACAGCCGGTCTTCACGAAGACATTCTAGGAGTCCTAGTGCCGATTCAACCTCTCAATCTGAGTAAAGTTTGTCATTTCTAGTCTTTCGATTTCATCGTGTCATGGCATCTGTTAAGATGTTGCTCTGCAATTCATAGGTATGCTTTGAGCTTTCGTTTAGGATGAGCTTGTGACTCGTGAAATACTGTCTAAGCTACAAAGATTTGTTGCGTCAGGTTTCCCTAGTTTAAGTTTGTTGTGCCCTGCGTTCCTATGTTATGCCAGGTCTTGTGTGATTTATACTTCTCACGTGTAATAAATACATAATGCGTGGATATGAATAAATACATAAGGCGTGGACCTTTTCATATTTCATGTTTGACATTCAACCAAAAAATTTCTATAAATTAAATCCAATCGACAAGAAATATATATCTTTCATCCTTCGTGTTTGCCATTCCACCAAAAAATTTCTATAAATTAAATCCAGTCGACAAGAACATGTATATTGTTGATATCTGTAGGTGTCTCAGAATTGTTGGTATCAACTCATTCCATCAGACTCATGCTATGTACATACTTGGTGAGCGTTAATTCGGGTTTTTCAGTTTTTACGGTGAGCATTAATTCGGGTTATTATCCTTTAACTCGATTGACTCGGTTAAACTAAATTAATAGATGAATTAATTTGAAATTTTGGTTTCTGTCAATTTGAAAATCCATTAAAAATATCGATTAAATCATTTCAATTTTTTATTTTTAAAAACAGATAATCGATTTTAAAAAAAAAAAGAAATTTTTTTACAAGCCAAAATAATATTCAAATTATATATTTTTGTTGCAGGCCGAACTCTTGTTTTTTTTTTTTTTTTTTAAAAAAATGTTTGGTTCATTGGGTTTTCACAAATTCGGTATGGGTTTCGATTCTAAAAAAAAAAATATTGGTTCGATTCGGTTTTAGGAAATCCCCGACTAATCGAATGCTCCATCCCTACAAACATAGGAATATAAAAAAAAAATACACACGACCTCATACATGCGTAAGCATGTGTAAATGAATAGTTTACAAGAAGAGAGTTTACACTAATTTAGGCTACAGCTATTATTACCAGTTCCAGGCCAGCAGTGTTCTTGAGCATTATTAGATTTTGCTTGCAGGTTTCCTATACAAAGAATGCCGGCCTTCAGCCACAACCTCCCCTGTTAATTTGTTCCGTATCACAACACTTGTCCCATAATAACTGCCTCGATTACCTAAAAACCTCGCCACAATGTCCAATTCATCCTGTAGATCAGTCATGGATAGAAATAGTAACATGAGCTTTGTTGTCATTTATTTATTCAAACGAAAACCACTGGGAAGTGGACTTGAGATAGAACTCAACTGAATATACAAAACAGAAGAGCAAAAGAGAGTTATCGAACATGATCTTCACAGCTCACAATTGACACACAGGTGGCTGATCCTAGATTGTTTCTTTTTACATGTTCAAAGTTGAAAATGGAAGACATATATTTACGGTCAAAAGTATTTGAAGGAAGGGATATCAAATGTGAAATAATGAGCTTTGTTGACAACTGATTTGCAGTTCACATGCATCCTAACTCCAAGAAAACAAAAATACACGTTACTTCAAAATTCCAATCTACCCACTTATAAATCACTTAAATGGACATAACAAAGTCTTGTCTTTTCCTTAATAAAGAACGGGGAAACAAAGTTAAGAAACGTGGCAAAACCAGTAACAAATAGATAACAATCTGACTGCAAAGGGGTAGAGTTCCCACACTTAGGTTTTGTTATATACAAAAATTGAATTGCGTAAAAATCGTGAAGTTAAAAAATGAACAATCTGTGTGCCGGTATAAATCAGCAGCAAAGCAAGCCATTGGTTTTATACCAGGTAAATTAAGACCTTAAGGCTCGAAAAAAATAAAGGGCAGGATGAAATTATGTTTTGTGAATATATAACATGTAAGAGTTTATACATAAAGAAAAAAGAATGAGGCAAGTGCAACAGAACTAGCATATCTGCTTGTGGCTGAACAAACAAATATAAATGATTATTGCACAATATTTCAGATGGGATTCAAAACTCCTCTTTCGACATACGATTCACACCTTTAAGGTGTTCCAACCAATCCACACACTCCACAAAAAGGTAGCTCCATAGTTGGCATCTCCACACCTTAATAAGTAAAATTCCAGGAAAACAGTCGAGGATCTCTTGGCCTAGTGGTATGTGCAATCTAGAGTCATAATCCCTCATTGAGAAAGCAAATCCAACATTAAGATTTAATCTATGTCCACAACGAACATGCATAACAAAAACAGCAATATTTATTAATAATCTGAAAAGCAGAAGATTGGAACAAGAGCGCTTACATGGACCTTAGCAGGGGAGAGATAAGAGATGGACATGTCCACCGATACATCCATGGCCAGACCCTCCCGATGAATAGCCGCAGCCCCGATTTCATCTACTAAAGCTGATATAGCACCCACAGCCAAGTTCCCATTTTCATCCTGCACAAGAATAAAAACCTTGATCCCACATACTATGTGTCATTACTTTAGCTAACAATAGAAAATAAACCAATAACAAGTCCGATTCTCTGAAGCTCAACCACCAATTTTTACATACAGTGAGGCGAGGGGGGACTTGGAAAGAACAAGAGAAGGAATCGTGTTGGAGAGAGTGGAATTTGACGCCTCTAAGGATGAAATACTCGAAGAAGCTCGATTCGTGGTGGGGCCGGTGAGGAGGAAAGGTGAGATCGGCTCCTTCGCCATCTGCCTTTCTCCTCAGAAATTCTTCCACCTTCTCCTCCATTTTTAGTCAACACCAACCAATGCCATTCTCCCTGAGTGGTCATAAATTTTATTCACTCTTTTGACCCAAATATATATATATATATATATATATATATATATATATATATATATATATATATATATATATATATATATATATATATATATATATATATATATATATATATATATATATATATATACGTACACTCTATAAAAGCACGTGTGGAGTAAATAAGAATGATATTTTTTAAGTAAAATTCATAAAATACAATAACATACCAGATCAATTATAATTATAATAAAAAAAAATTTAAACCAATTATCCAAGACAAATGTAATTGTTTGAATGAGCAATTCGTCACAAATAAGAAATTTAGAGCAGGTATTTTGTGAGACGGTCTTACGAATATTTATTTGTGAGACGGGTCAATCCTACCGATATTCACAATAAAAAGTAATACTTATAGCATAAAAAGTAATACTTTTTCATGGATTACCCAAATAAGAGATCCGTCTCACATAATACGACCCGTGAGACCATCTCACGCAAATTTTTGCCAAAAAATTAATGTAGTGTTTTGTTTAAACATAATAAATTTTGAGAAGTTATAACTAAATAATGCATCTTCATATATAATTTAATTGTGTTAATGATTTCATAATCATCAATATTGATTAGTTTTAGTAGCTTAATATTGTATATAAATAACAAGAAAATTAGCAATAGTAATATTTTTTTTTTTACGTGAGGACGTTCAAATATATACGTTGTTGAAGATAAATTTGTTGTCTATATGTTTTTCCACTTAAATTTTGTGCTCCTTAAATATTTTTAAAAAAGTATTGCCTGGAACTTTAGAAATAACCTGTCCTTGGGGTTTCTGCTGCCCCTGCTGCCTCGGTGGCCCTGTAAAATGTCTTTTCTGCAGCTGGGAGCTGGACAGGGCCTGATGCCGCTTCCGATGCATCTCAAAATCAATGTCCCTCAAGGCCTGTCCAGCCTGAAAAGCGCAGCCATTCGCCTAATCATAACTAGCCGGCCTCATCAGCATCACGTCTCGGGGCAGAGTCGGCCTCAACCCATCCATCAAATGCCTCAGCTTCTAGGCGACATCTCTAGCGATGAGGGACACAAAATGCCAGCCCCTGTCAAACTTGCGGATGAACTCCACCACAGTCGAGTCCCTCTATCGGAGACTCATGAACTCCCTCGTCAGGTGGCCCCTGACATCAGTTGGGAATTACTTACCATAGAACGCCTCCTTGCACTGATCCCATGTCTCTCAACATATATATGGTGCACCTGACTCAGTCGCCATCCCTCATATCTAGGTACTGAAAGTGTAGCTCCAGGGATCGAATCCAACCCTCTGCCAGGAATGGATCAATGGTGCCCCCGAACTCCTTCGAGTTGAGCCGCATAAACTGCTCATATATATCAGTCTGAGGTCGGGGAGCCTGCTGCATCTGCTCCAAAAGCCTAGCCATACCATCCAGTACACGGGTAGTTGCATCCGTCGGCGGCGATGGCGGTGGAGGGCCTCTGCCGCCTCCAGGAACATCATCCCGACGATCTGCACTTTTGGTGCGTCTGGGAGGAGTAATATTTGAATAAATTCAATCTATTTTCTAAAACAATAAATCCTTAAATCGTGAAAGCATTTGAACATGTAGTGAGAATCATAAATCACGTAATCATGGAGGTGATGGTACTAAATAATTTAAAACATTTAAAACATAAAAGCTTACAGACTTGAGGCGTGAAGACTGAGCTGCAGAAGCTAGCAGTGGCACAAGCCTATCCAAGAACCTTGCTCTGATACCAACTGAAACATCTACTACTTAAATATACTGTCAATTTTTTTTAAATTTTTTGTAACTTAAATTTCGAAATTTCAAATCTTGCATACATGCAACACTGATGAGAAATACACATTTTTTTAAAATAACCGCGATCAAATAACAGATAAAATGTTGCAGTTTAAAAATTTCCAACTCGCCACTCAATCATGTATTAATAAAATAAAACTAGTAAAACCATGTAATTCAACAACATATCATAAAAACGTATAAAACTGATCGTGTCTACTAAAAACTCATAAAATCGTAATGTGCGAAAAAGTGTTGTCCTCTGGTCGTGTGCGCACATCCAGCACTGGCTACTCAGAGTTCGTCACCTCCAGTCTCCTCCTCAAAATGCTCACCTGCATCACACACGCCTAGTGATCCTAAAGACTCAACACACCTGTACCGATAATAATAAAAACATATACCCAACATGCAACAGTGAAATATACGGATATCAACATACATTTCATGAACTCAAAAGCATAAACGTAAACATGTCATGAGTAATCATATCGAGTCAAAACAGCTCATCGTAACATCATATACATAAGCATTTACTTTAATTGAATTCAATTTTTTAGTTGTGACTTTCGTATCAGCTCTAATCGTATCAGTTCTACTCGATGGATCCATCTACATATAATTGTGGTATCCGGTGGCTGTAAGACCTCAGCGACAGTATTACCCATCCACTGGGCCTAGGCTTCATCATCATTGTTTACATATATCGTCAGTCACAACCAAATCCCATCCTTCAAAAACATCATCGTTTTCATCACTTAACAAAAATCACGCATATAAGCAATTTTCCTAAAAACCAAGCATGCAACGTATTTTCATAATTTCATAAAAATCATAAAATCAGACACGTGATACATGAAATTTAAAAACATGATAAATTTGTACTCAGGGCGCTGCCAGGACTAAAATCTCGACTCGGTTGTAAAATGACAATTTTGCCTCTCGAAATCCAAAATGATCATTTTACCCATGGACCTCTATATTTCGACCCGAAGCTTACCAAACTCCTTAAAACATCCCAAAACATATTAAAAGTATTTATTAGACGTAAACTCGAGCTCGTTTCAAAACTTAAACGATTTATTGTAAAACTTGGACAGCAGTCCCGGTTTTAACCCGAATCCCAAACTTTTCCCAACTCGAAATACAACTTAAACCAACATCACCAGCCTAAAAACCAATTATTCCAGCCTACATATGACTCACGAACAAGCTTGAAAGTTGCAGGAATTTTCCAGGGTCACTCGAACTTCAATCCTAGTCCACCGAACGTGCAACCCTTTGACTCTATGCCCTACCGGCTTGGACTAGCCTTGGGCCAGCACTTCCTAGCCCACCTTAAGATTCTCCTAGACCGACCTAAGCACAGCCATCAGCCCCATGAACGCGCACCACCCGAACACCAAAAATGCACTCCCGAGCTACCTACGCACCACAACCGGCTCCTAGCATAGGGACCTCTCTTCCATTCGAGACCAGCTGGGTATGGACCTCCCCTAGACCTCGGTTGGATCCTCCTAGACAACACATTGGCCTGGTTCAGCCCCCCCCCCTCAGCCGAGCCTACCCTAACCCTTCACCAAGGCAACCCAAAACCCTAGCCGCATAAAAGCAACCTTCGGCCTTCACCTAAAACCGTACACACCCTAGGCTCCAGCATCGTGTCACCTAAAACCACAACATACATGCCCCTTAGCAACAAAATAATCGGCAGCCCCTTGCAATCATACATGAAAACTTGAGCAAGTCAAGAAAAGTATGCAAGATTCATGTCAATCTTGTATAAAACGGAACCACAAGGTACATCATACAATTTTTTGTACAAACACAAAAATTTCTGCATATTATTGGCGTGAATGAATAGAAACGAAGATACATGCGTGCCTTGATGATTTTATGATAGAAAACTTGAAAAAAAACGCGTCGGGGAAGCACCGGAGGAGCGGGGAGGAACTTTCTTGAGGAAAAAAATGAAGGAGCCGTATCTTGCTGCTGAAAATTCACGTGGAGAGGTTGCTGATAGGTGGAGTGGGCGACTGTTAAGTATGGAGTAGGTTTAGGGTTGCATAATGGGGTTTTTTAAAATAGTTAATTAAGCACTAATGAGCCCTAACATGAAAATTAAGTGCTAACAAGGGTTTTGAGCCCATTAAGCTTAAAAATAAACTCATCGAGCCCAAAAACACTCTCGAAAAATATTTCGTTTTGATATGTTTTTGAAAATATTACCCGAGCCCTCAAAAAGTCATTCAAATCGTTAAAATTTGCGTAACAGTTAAAAATATAATCCGACGGGTAAAAATACCCAACCAATATTCATTTTCAAAAAAAATCAGATTTAAGCACCTCATATTAATAATTAAAAATAATAATTCAATAAAAATATTTTTCATGAATATTCCCGGTCTTCGTTCCTCGATCGAGCGTGAAAAGCAACTTAAATCCTAATGCAAGCAATAATTATGCATTAAATGCATAAAATCATTAAACACACAATTTAAATAAAAACCTTAAATTGCATGCATTCAGGTTATATAAATCTAAATTTCTTAGACCTTACAATAGATATGTGAGAGAATAAAATGTAAAATATATTTTTCCTGTAAAGTTTGGATTAAGTTGATTACAAAACTATATATAGCAGTTCACTTCGACAATACTTTTTGTTGAATCTTTAGGCTATTTATTAATTATCGATTATCCACGAAAAATAATGAGAATAAGAGAATGCAAAAACTTGTGTGAGACGGTTTCACGGGTCGTATTTTGTGAGACGGATCTTTTATTTGGTTCTTTCATAAAAAAATATTACTTTTTATGCTAAGAGTATTATTTTTAATTGTGAATATCGGTAGGATTGACCCGTCTCACAGATAAAAATTCGTGAGACCGTCTCACAAGAGACCTGCTCTAAATAGAATGGTGCGTAAGTGGTATAGTTTACACATGTTAGTGATATTAAATCTTATTTTTTTAGCATCAACGTTAATGGGAAAAAAAAATGTAATTTTTAGGGGAGAAAAAGGATAATTTTGGATGTAAAATAAAATTGTCTTTGGAAATTTTATTATTTTAACCTTTTAATTTTAATTTTGTTATGCAAATGAAATGATATCTTAAGTAAAATATTATAACACCAACTAAAATGTCTCTTTCATTTAGAAAGTAATCTTATTTCATTTAATAAAAACTCATAAAAAAATATTTTAGTAAATTTATAATTTATTCATAAGTATCATTATATAAGCCACTTTTAAATACCCAAATATTGAATAATCACATATAAAAAAAATTAAATGTATAAACTTCTTACTTATACACAAACGCTCATAAATATATATAATAAATTGAATAAAAAGTATTATATAGATTTATAATAGTGAGTTTTCAAGGTATTCTTTTGATTCTCTTGTTGTCTCACTGAGCTCCCCCACGGGCACGGGAAGTATCCAATGACTCTCCGACCCGTTTCCCAAGCTCGAGCTCCTAACCGATTTTCCCCATGTTGCCGCCACCCGGACGAAACCCTACCCGGGATCTGCGCTTCCTGCATCCGCGAACGCCTCTCCAGTCTCAATGCCCCAGGCTCACCTGACTTCAGGCGTTGCCGCTCGGTTTCCATTTCGCACGCTGAAGATTCCGTCGCTAGGTGCGGTGAGCCGCATCGCAGGTCGTGCGATGTAGTCTCGGGTCGGGGATCGCTTTCTCGGCTCTTCATTGCCGATGATGTGAAAAGCAGTGGATCTAGGTGTGAGGCTAGAGTCGAATCAAGTAATTTAGGGCTTTCTTCGAGTGTCACTTACACTGTGATAGGGAACAGAAATGAGGATGAGATTAGGGTTTCTGGTGACGCATTGGTCAAACAAAATGTTCACGTGGATGGAGAATTTGATGAAGGAGAATTCAAGACTATGAAGGAATACATAGATCTCGAATTTGGAAACAAGAGTAAAAAATCTAAAGATTTTAGAGAGATTTCTGGGAATCTTTGGGGGGCAGCTTCTGTTTTTCGTAAGAAACTACGAAACTGGAGGCAAAATAATAAGATGAAGAAGCTCAAAAGTATAATCAACGAAAATGGTAATGGCAAGATGATTGTCGGTGAGGGTGATTCTAATTTGTGTGATGACAGGCGAAAATCTGTAGATCATCATTTGGATCTTCTGGGCAGAAAATCTTGTGATACAGAGCCAAGATTTTCCATGGATGCCGGTCAGATTCCTTTGTACGAGACAAGGGCTTCATGGGATGGCTACATGATCGCGAGGAGCATCCCAGGACTTGCTCCAATGTTTTCTGTTGTCGAGAATGGTATTTTGGGTAATATGAATAATAGGTTTGAGAATCATAGGTTGTCTGTTGATGGGCCAATGCATTCTATCATTAAAGATGAGAGTAGCTCCGGGGTTTCGGGCTTGGGTTCAGGACATTCTAATTCGGATTCTTCTTCTTCTATGAGGCGAAGTAGCTTTGATCGGTCTAGTTCAGTGAGGAGTGTTGGAAAGAAATTTGTCAATGCAGACAATCAAGGACCTGCAAATGTTGAGTTGGTGATTACAGCGAGGGAATTGAATGATTGTCATTTAGATTCTAGTAGAGATGATGGCTTGGAGAAATTTGGTTCACTTTCAAGAAACGGGAAGCCCAAGATGTCTGCTGGATGGCACAAAGTCTGCAACGTGCTCGGTTTCAAGCACAGCAGTAGTCAGGATAAGCTCGAAACCTTTGCTCAAAATTGTACTAACTCACCAACTGTTGACACCCTGGACAAGCAAGGGAAGGAGGCTGGCCGAGATCTTGGCAAAGTAGTAGATTGGAACCTACCCCGTAGTCGAAGTGTTGTTGGTTCAAGAAATTCATGTGCGGTCATAGGATCAAATTATGGCAGGAGAAGTGTTGATAGTGCAGATAAATGTGGCTTAAGCGGAAGGGAAAAGTATATGCTGGAGGGAAATATCAGTCCTAAGAACACCTTGAATGATCTTGACAGTGGGATTGTCCCATTCTACATGGCACCATTGAAGAGCGTGAGAAGTAATAAGCTTGGGAAATTGAAACTGCAGAACTCTTGGGAAATTCAAACTGCAGAACTCCCATTATGATGCCGGGAATGTTTTCCATTTAAACTAACGGAGATTACACACTGTTCTCTGTACGATTATCAATTTGTGAACTATGATAACCGTGTAACTGTTTTTTGTAATGTGTCTCTCTATATATGATAGTTTAAGTTTCTATGAATCTGTCATTTTTTTTTTACGAAATTTTTTTTTGCTTGAAATCTCTTCCCGGATGGGTAAGATGTCCAGGGTCTCAGTGGTATTAGAACGTTAAATCACCAAAAGATGTAAAAGCATTTACTTGCAGTTCAAACAGAAAGTATCCACATGGTAAGTTTGAGGTACAGTTTTTTTTAAGGTAATCAGCGGAGAGTTCCCACCGGCTTCTTATATGTATATCTTTTTGCTACGACAATGAACGCTCCCAAGTTCAGCACACTCAGCAGCACCAGTATCCCGAAGAAGTAATGAAGATGGCCATAATTCAGGTTCTTTGCTATCCATCCAGGCTTCCCGTTTCTTGTAGTAATATCCATGACAATTGTCACCAGTACAGAGCTTACGTAGTTACCCAGAGCAGTTGTGATTAGTGACAGAGCCGCACATAAACTTCTCATTGAATCAGGAGCTTGCTCATAGAAAAATTCCAGCTGACCGATGTATGTGAACACTTCAGCACAGCCTATGATGAAGTACTGAGGCACCTGCCAGAATACTGATATTGGTGCTTCTTTCACGCCATAGCTGTTATGTCTTTTCACAATACCAAGCCTCACGTACTCTAAAATTGCGGCTGAAACCATGGAAAAGATTGATATGAAGAGTCCAGCTCCCATGCGCTGCAACTGCGTGAGGCCATTTTTGTGACCAGTGAACCTTCTTGTTATTTTAATGATATATCTGTCGTATACTGGCACCCAGAATATGACACTGAGAGTGTCGAATATGGAGAGTGATGCTTCTGGAATTTTGAAGTTCGATGGGCCTACTCGAGTATCCATGTACCCGCCTTGTAACACGAATAAGTTGCTCATTTGTCCATACACTGTGCTGAAGATAATACCGGTTGCCCATATGGGGAGCAATCGTATAATACCTTTGAGTTCCTCAACTTGTGTTACAGTGCAAAGTCTCCATGGATTTATTGACCCCTTGTTTTGTTCTGTTTGTGTCTCCACTGCTGCCTTGTCAAAAAAACTGTGAATTCCGATTTTATGTTAGTGAAATTTAATTAGTCTAGGTTCTTTTTTCATTCGAGCATTTTCTTTGGGGCCAATTTTTCAATGTGTGCCCTCAAAACTAGTTTGTAACGGGGCTCACTTTAGCCTAACAGTCCCAGTTTAAGAAACTAGTCTGTTTGGTGAAGCACGTTTCAAGTATTGACAGTTTCATTTTGACCTATTATATTCCAAAACATTGTGTTTAAGTTGATAGGCTAATAGAACAAGATTTGTCTCAGAAACATACCTCAATTCATTTGTGTGGTCAAGCTTCCGACTGCCTACAATAGCAGACTCAGCATCAGTAGTCTCATATAAAAGAGCCCGGTCAACCGGTACCTGGACCCGGTATTTTCTCAACGAAGCCACGACTACCTGGCAAAGCCGTGTCAGAGGGCTGCCTCCAGCATTCTGATACCGATACAATCGAGTTCCCAAGAAGAAAAATGACACGGCTATTGCCATTGCGACGGCAGGAATCCCGAATCCCCAACCCCAGCCGATGGTCACTTGTACCCAAACCACCACAGAAGAGGCAATTAGTGCGCCGATATTTATTGAAAAATAGAACCAGTTGAAGAAAGAACCCTTGTGTACTTTCTCAAATTCATCAGCATCATCAAATTGATCTGCTCCATAGGAGGAGACACAAGGCTTGATGCCACCAGTTCCTAATGCCACCAAGTACAGTGCAACAAAACAAGCAGCGGTTTGAGAACCTGTAGCACTGCAAACGTCTTTTTCGTAGCACGTTGGCCTCAGGCCAGGCACCGATGCTGATATAGTCAACAATGTCATCCCCTACATCACCAAAACACCTTTCATTTCATTTTAAATATATATTCAACAATGTCTATGGTGACCCACTCTTTCCAGCGTACGCCGACCAAATAATGGCGTTCGGTTCATACATCTTGATCCAACACTAATTTGAGTACACGAATAAACTTATCAAAATTGGGTATGTGAGTGATAGTCATTGACCATGCATACTGTTACCTTGATGTTGAACAATAAGCTAAGAGGCAAGCCTAAACTTAAAAGAATAGCTTAGTAGGTTAGGAAAGTCTCTTAACCTTGCAAGCCTATCAACAATTTTCTAGTAGAGTTTTGGCAGAATCGCAACATAAAATCTGAGGGGGAAACTTACAATGACATAGATGATGGAGAAACTGGCTATAGTCCAGTATCGTCCGAGATATGCGTCAGCAAGAAATGCACCGATCAGGGGTGTGATGTAGCAAGTTCCGGACCAATTCGACAGATTTTTGGAAGCTGTAGCACTTGGTTGATCCAGTTGATTTGTGAAGTAATCAATGAGGTTAGTACTCATTCCATAGTATGCTAGTCTTTCACAGCATTCGTTTCCTGCGAAACATATAGAATTGAATCATATGCTTTCCTCATTTTTATTCAACAGTTGCTCGATATAATAATCTAAACGTTGATACAATGTTCATATATGTACCAAGAATAAAGGGGCAGGCCCTCCAAGTTCCTGTTTTCTTCTTGTTTGCAGGATTGTTGCGGTAGTCTAACGTCCCGTCTTTCGTGTAGTTTTCTTCCTCGGCCATGGATCTTACTGTCAAGCCTGGGAATATGAAGAATATGTGAGCTTATGTCAAGAAACATCAGGTGGTGTTGGCTTTTTCTAATCACATTTTGTTGAGTTTTTTGCATGAATATCACATATATAAATCGAATATGGATGTAGAGACGGAATGAATATATGATATGATATATAATCATTAAAAAAATTAGGTATTAAAATAAAATATTCTAAGCAGAAAATAAAATCTCAAGTGATCAAATAAAATATTCTAGCCATTAAAGAAATTATTATCCACATTACAAAATACTAGTCAATGAATAAGATGTTTTGTTTACTACTAAAATGCATACATCAAGGTTAATTAATTTCTGACTTTTTCCAATTTTATTTCTTGGAAAAAAGAATTCAAAAGAGCTATTTCATAGATTGTTTCTGTTCTTTTGATGTATCCAAACTTCTTTAAAAAATAATGCAATAATAATACATGAGGGGCAAAGAGTAATTACATTATAAGATTACAAAAATATTTTGCTTTTGTTTAATTAAAAAAAATATCAAAAATATATTTACTAAATTCAAAATATTTCTATAACTAACATATCCCAATAAAATTTTAATTTATTTTTATCCATATTTTTGAATGTTTAAATGTTCACACAATAAAAAATAAAGCAAATTTAACACATATGTTAAAAAAAAACCTGGAACACATCTACACCATTTTTTATGACAATAGAACCGAATATGTTATCATTCAATATACACTGAGTAAATCTTTGAAATTTATTTTTCTCATGAAACATATATGAATGTAAACACTTGTAAAATTTCGTAATAGTCGTCAATTTGATGTTATTATCACTCTCTGCCGTGTCGATTGCTTCAAATTACATTTCACAAAAATTACACACTGTATTTCTCAAAAAATAATAATAATAATAATAATTTTAAGACATTCGGCCGTCCATGAATAATGCCAACAACATGCGAGAAAGCTGGCCAAGGGAATTACACCAAACTACGATGTTTGACAATAATAATCATACAATTTTATAATAAATTGGGGGCCCATTCTTTAAAATATTTGGGATTATAATTTGTCTTAAATTTTATTATATATTTTTAAAATAATTTATTTAGATTAAAATATAAGATCTTACTTCTATCATACTAACCTTGAAACCTCGTGCGTAGGAGGCGAAGCGAACACTCTAACCGAAGAAATCGTGAGAGCCTTTGAATGGAGGATCGTATCACTAAAACCTTTATATTTATATTACATTACATTTATTTCCTCGATCGAAATATTTAAAACAAATGTTATTTTAGGAAAATAAAATCAATAAAATGATATTCCATAATATATACACACAATTAGTCAATTACAAAGAAGAGAAACGTAATCTACAAGTCAAAATTACAACAATCCCCTTTGATTATTTGTTACCAGTAGATTTCAAAATATTTCAACTTCCACGGCAAAGTGAAGAAAAAAGAAATCATTAAAAGATGGAAGACCATTTTGTCTAAAAATATCAAGATTTTATAATATTTTTTTAGCATATTGTTTCATTTTTAACTGATTTAATTAATGAAAACGTATATGAGTTCGTACTTGATTAAATATACTGAAAAATAATTGATCCATTGTCATTTTCAGGCAATCTTTTTTTTTCTTTATGTTTTCTATTTTATAAATATTATAGAAATTATAGAAAGTGTATATATGTTTGAAATTATTTTTAAAAAAATTACAGATTGGCGACCGTCCAAAGGATATTTATAGAGTAGGCAAAAACTTGTGTGAGACGGTCTCACAGGTCATATTTGTAAGAAAGATCTCTTATTTGGGTCATCCATTGAAAAGTAGTATTACTTTTTATACTAAGAATATTATTTTTATTGTGAATATGTGTATGGTTGACTCGTCTCACAGAGTAAGATCCGTGAGACGGTCTCATATGAGACTCACTCTATAGATTAATACCGGATGTGAAACAATTAATGGAAAATAAAATTTAATTACACTTACCAAATCTTTAATTATAGTAAATTGAGAAAATCAGGCCACTGGTTCTTCAAATTGAATTCAAATCTTGAAAAAATGCATGATTTATTTTATTTTATTTTTTGAAATGAGAATGCCATTTATCAAATGTTGTCCTTACAATCGTGGGAAATGACATTACATAATATATCTGGAGGGTGAAACGTAATAAAAGGATTTGCATAAGATATGGTCGCTCGAGCAAGAGAATCAACCACCATATTTGCTTGTCTTCTAACATGTTGAATTTTGATTGACAGATGTGCATCGAGGAGTTTACAACAACCGGAGATAATTGAGCCAAACTCTGTGTGGTCAACAGTCTTTGAGGTGATCGCATTTACCACTGTTTGTGAGTCAGTCTCAAATATTATGTCATCGAGTTCTAGAGAGGTTGTCCATGCGATAGCGTCAAGAAGGGAAAATGCTTCGGCCTCTTTAACTTCATACAGACCATATTTCACACTTTTTTTGCTCTCCATGAATTCCCCTGCCGAGTCTCACACCACAGCTCCGAAACCCATAGCTTCATGTTCGTTAAACAATGCTGCATCCACATTGCACTTCACAGATGGATCCATCGATAATCCGCGTCCCAACGAGAGCTTGAGGCTTATGTTTTTGTAGAGTTCTTTTGTGCTTGAGTCCAGTTCCATAACATATCATAGTCGAGTGCAACAGTGGTTTGCGGAGGTATAGACACACCGCTCCATAATTTCTCATTTCGATAGCGCCATATGCTCCATAGTGTAGCCGAGAGAATTGGTTGTGCAGCCTTGGGAAATTTAGTCAGACTTTCAAACTTACAATTTAAGAATGAAATAGCTTCTCTTGCACAATTCGTCACGAGGAGATCAAGCTTTGCAATTTTCCAACAATCCTTTGCATATGGGAGTCAATGAATATATGACAATTGTTTTCCAATCCCGATTCACATATCACACAGCTGGAAGGTACCTGTATATTCCTTCATTGAATTTTCAAGCGGCAAGGTAGGAAGTCACGCGCTGCTCTCCATAGGAATGATCGTATTTTCGGAGGTGTTGATAAATTCCATATCTTGGACCAGTCCCCATTCTGACGATGTTCCTGCTCATGGTTGGTAATGGTTTCCATGATGATTCGGTACCCTGACTTCACTGTATAGCTTCCATTTATGCTAAAGTGCCATATACGGTCATCAGTTGATCCCCAGAGGATTCAACGGGATATTCATAATTTCCTGGACATCTCGTGGGGCAAAAATTTCGTGGAGTTTTCCCGTGTTCCACTGCCTCGTATCTGGGATCAGCAGCTCCTTCACATACTTCACTTCCTCTTGATGCGTATACGGTGTTTGGATATAAAAGTTTATGGAATCTCTTAGCCATTGGTGTGTCCAGATTTGTATATGCTGACCATCTCCGACTTTCCATCGTAACCCACGAGCCAAGATCGCTTTTGAGTACCAAATACTTCTCCATATGAAGCTAGGATTTGATCCTAAGTGTTTCCATGAAGTCTTTTTTCGGAAAATATTTAGCTTTGAGTAATCTTGATGATAACGTATTTGGGGCTGAAATAAGCTTCCAACCTTGCTTAGCAAGCATGGCTAGATTATAGGCTTCGAGATTGCGAAAACCAAGACCTCCGCTTTCCTTTCGATTGCAGATTCTGTTCCAAGTCGTCCAATGTATTCCTCTCGAGTTTTGGGATGTTGTTCCCCACCAAAAGGAGTTCATCATTTTTTGAAGCTCGTCGAGAAGGGATGTAGGTAACAAGAAGACATTCATACAGTAAGCCGGTAGAGCATGGGCCACCGATTTCAACAATACTTCTTTACCTGCTTTTGATAGGGCATTTCCCCGCCAATTTTGTATACGATTCCAGAGCCAATCTCGCAAGTAACTGAAGACCACTTTCTTCTTACTATCGATCAATGATGGGAGACCAAGATAGCGTCCCGTGTCCAGCGGCTATGACACTCCAAGGATTGAAGATAGCTCATTCTGTTCTCGGGTCTCAATATTTTTGCTAAAAAATATTCCAGATTTTCCAAAATTTATGGCTTGCCCACTAGCCCTCTCATAGATGGTTATAATCTTCCTAAATTTTGTGCATTCTTCTTTTGTTGCCCTGAAAAATATAAACGAGTAATCGGCAAAAAAGAGATGAGATATTATCAGGGCCCGACGACAGATTTTAACTCCATGAAATGTGCCTCTGCCTTCAGCTTTCTCAATCAAAGTTGATAGCCCTTGTGTATATATAATAAATAAATAGGGTGATAGAGGGCATCCTTGGCGCAGTCTTCGTTTTGGATTTATTGGTCCAATCAAATTTCCATTTACCCTCACTTGGTATCGCACTGTTGTAACGCAAAGCATCATGAGATCCACCCATTTATCCTCAAATCATAGCTTAATCATCATGAGTTTCAGAAAACCCCAATCAATGCGATCATATGCTTTACTAATGTCAATTTTCAGTGCCACATCCACATGTTTGCCTCGGTGCTTTCACTTCATGTGATGGATAATCTCAAAAGCTATTATCACATTGTCGATGATTGAACGTTCCATAACAAAAGCTGCTTGTGTCTCTGATATTAACTTTGGCAATATCAGCTTTAATCAATTTGCCAACACCTTTGCAAGCACCCTATACATAACATTACATAGGGAAATTGGCCGAAGATCTTTCATAGTAACTGGGTTTGCACACTTCGGGATGAGAGTGATAATAGTATCATTGAGCTTCGCTGGGAAATTTACCTGGTTCAACCATTGTACACCTTGCTGGAAGAAATCTTCACCCATGATATGCCAGCATTTTTGGAAAAATCAGGATTATACCCATCCGGTCCCGGTGATTTGTGAGGGTTCATTTGGAACATCGCTTCTCAAAATTCGTCAATGGTGAAGGGGGATAAAAGTGTATTATTTTCAGCATCTGTGAGCTTTGGTTCAATCTGGTTTATTACCTCATCATATGAGGCATTTTCGGATGAGAAGAGCATGCCGAAATATTCACCAGCAATGCGTTCCAGATTCCGGGGATCATTGAATTCTTTACCCGTGTCATCAATCAGACTCTGGATTTTATTGTGTGCCTTCTTCCTTGTCCATTGAGTAAAATTTCGTGTTAAGGTCTCCTTCCTGAAGCCAAAATTGTTTTGCTCTTTGTTTCCAATATATGTCATATTGTATCAGCAATTTATTTAGTCTCTGCTTCATGTCTTCAACTGTTGATACTGATTTATTGTCCGTGAATGAGCGCATCTTATTAATCATGGTTTTGAGTTCCTCAATACTTTTCTGATTTACTTTTGGTTGTTTTTTGCTCCACTTCATTAAAGCAGTAGATAGCACTTTGAGTTTGTCTATTATCGTTTCAGATGTTGTTGTAGTCTCCCACATATCTCTCATAGTGCTAATAAAATCCTCTTCCTCCTTTCATCTGTTCTCAAAGCGAAAAGATATGCCACCCAAATTTGTTACTTGGCCTTAAGTGACCAAGAGTATAGGTGAGTGATCTGAGCACGTTGCCACCTTGTTCGCTACCGAATCTGGGAATCGTGCTGCCCAAGATGTGGAAGCAAGAGCTCGATCATCGGGACTGATTCAACTCATTTAGAATTAGCTCTAGCCTTATAAGAGTCATGCCTCATTATTGGACAAGGGTCCAGCTACCCAGCCTAAGTATACAGAAAGGTGTCCAAGTCCAATAGTTCGAACTCGAGGTGTCCAATCCCAGGTGTCCGAACCCACTCAGGTGGTCAAGAAGCCCGAGCCCTAATGCGGCTAGAGAATGAGGAGACATTTTTGTCGATAAATAAGAGCTCTCGATAAATACAGGATTTGATCAAATCTCATCAAGATAAGGCAAGAATCATAACATCCATGGTTAAGGATTTGTGTCAGCTGAGGTTTCCTATCTCAACAAAGACTCTACTCTATCAGGTAACTAGCTCATCTTATCTCTATAAATACTAGATATTTGTTACGATTTCATACACATTCTCTTGCTCACTTAATGTTGTTGTCTCTCTTAAGTTATGTTCCCCAGATTGACTTAAGCATCGGAGGGGTCATGTCGGAAAACTCTCCGACGCCCCCTCACCCTCTTTTTGCCTATGTAGAACTCAGAGCCCCTATCCGACCCACTCAGCTGTGAAGATTTGAAGGCCCGTCCTTCAGATCGAACCCGAGGTAAAATTTTGGTATCATAACTTGGAGCCGTCTGTGGGAATTTGAAGAAAAAGAGATAAGATGATGAATACTGAATATATTACCAATGGGAGCGAAGGAAATCGAAGCAATAATGGCAACCAGAGCCTCACTCTGGCCGAGCTAACACGATTGATTATTGCAACAGTGGAACAAGTGTTGGCCAGGTAGACCCTAATGCAACAAAGGAATGAGGAGACATTTTCGTCGATAAATAAGAGCTCCCGATAAATACAGGATTTGATAAAATCTCATTAAGATAAGATAAGCGTCATAGCTGCCATCAAGAGTCCTAGCCTCTATAGTTAAGAAGTAATGTCCTATCTCTAGTGAAGTTCTATCTCAACAAGGACTCTACTCATATCAGGTAATTAGCTCATCTTGCCTCTATAAATACTAGGTATTTGTTACGACTTCAAACACATTCTCTTTCTTACTTAGCATTGTTATGTCTCTCTTAAGTTATGCTCCCCATACTGACTTAAGCATCGGGGGGGGGGGGGGGGGGGGGGTTCATGCTGGGAAACTCTCTGACGCCCCCTCACCCTTTTTCTGCATGTGCAGAACTCAGAGCCTCGATCCAACCCATTCAATTTTGAAGATTTGAAGACCCGTTCTCCAGATCAAACCCGAGGTAAAATTTTGATATTATCAATTGGAGCCGTATGTGAGAATTTTAAGAAAAAGAGATAAGATGGTGAATACTGAAGATATTTCCAATGGGAGCGAAGGAAATCGAAGCAATAATGGCAACCAGAGCCTTACTCTAGCAGAGCTGACACAATTGATTACTTCCATAGTGGAGCATGTATTGGTCAGGCGGGAAGGAATGGATCCCCCCCACCCCACCCTACCCTCTGACCAGGAGGCACATGAAGCCGATAAGTAAAAGATGAGAAAAGAGATCGAACAATTGAGGGAAATTGGAATGAGAGTCTCCCTCCAACAATTTGGGCCATACCATTCTTTACCGAGATACTAGCCGAAGAACACCCTAAAAACTTCAAATTCCCAAATATCACAGAGTATGACGGGAAGGGAGACCCTGAGGACCGTCTATCATGATTAAAAAATGCCACACTTTGACACTAGTACTCAGACCCTATCTAGTTTCGGGTCTTCCGTACAACCTTAATAGGGTCAGCCTAGTAGTTCAACCTGCTCTGGCTCGGTGATATAAAAATTTCTAAGATTTTAGTTGAGCCTTCCTCCATCAGTTCTCCAACAACAAAATGCATCCTATCACTCCTTTCAGTCACTTTGCCATGAGACAACATGAACAAGAGAGCTTACAAGCATGTATACAAAGGTTCATTGTTGGTTTCAACGAAGTGCTCTCCGCCACATCCGACCTATTTATAATTGCATTCATTCAGGGGATATTTACGGAGGATTTCCTGAAATCATTGATAAAAAAACCCGCAAATACTTATGATGAACTACTAGCCCAAGCGGACAAGTACGCTAATCTTGAAGAAGTCCAGCTCGCCGGAGCTCATCGGTGGAAGGATCCAACCAATAGCCCCAAAAAATCAAGTCTATCGGCTCGACTCCTCGTCTAAACCGATCTGTTCGTCCGGAGCCCTTGGGCCAGTTTGTCGCCTACACCCCGCTTAAGGCTAGTAAGCTCAGATCCCTCCGAATATCAGAGAACAGGAACCTTGTACGTAGGCCTCGGGGAAGTGACCAGGGACCTCGGAGACCCATGTCCGACAGATATTGCGACTTTGACGAAGATTATGGGCATACCACTGATGAATGTAAATATCTAGAACGTTTAGTCCAACAAAACACAGAAATGAAGGACATTTTGACACAACGAGGGCCGAAATAACGACCCCGTGAAAGGGCAAGGGAATCTCTCGACCCCAGGGACATAAGAATAAGAAGCGAGCCCTGAAGATAACAATACGCACCCCCGGAGCAAAATCAACCCAGGCATAACCAGAGACAACATCCTCCCCTATGGGAGTCATAAACATGATATTCGAGGGACCTACTGATGGGGATCCAATCGAGCAAGGAATAAAAGCAGCAGGAAGCTGATAAATATGAAAATCACTGCGACAAGTGCTCGAACATGTCCTCTTATATTATTTGGAACTGATGACTTGTTGGGATTATCTAACTCGCACAACGATGCTCTGGTCATCCGAGCCATGGTTGGAGAATTATGAAGTGGCCAAGATATTTGTTGATTAAAGGAGTTCGGTAAACCTGTTCTTTTAGGAAACAATGGATCAAATGGATTCGGGAGAATACAAAGGGGAACCAATGCTCACCTCGCTATTCGAAATTATGGGTCACGCCATTCAACCTATAGGCATGATAAACTTGCCACTCACACAAGGAAGACAAAATTCTCATTTTTTAATTGATGCTCCGTCCACATATACGGCCATCCTGGGTCGACAAGCCATGACCGCCTTTGCGGTAATGGCCTCATCCTTACATAAAAAAATCAAGTTTCCAGTCGGAAAAGTAAGGGTGGACCAGAGATAGCCCAGAATTGTTACATGAAAGAAGTATGGGTTGAACAGAAAGCTGCTAAGACCAAACAACTCAGGCCGACCTGAGGCCTGGGAGTATGACAACTTCAAATTAATAGAAAACACCACCCAAGTGACCTATGAAGAGGAATGTGAGGGGATTGTCATTTCCCATCTGTTTGGGACAATTAAAATAGCAGAACCTTTGAAGAGCCTTTGAGGGGTCAATTGATCAAATGCTTGCAAAAAAAAATTTCTTTGCTTAGTCGGTGTCCGACCTCACCAGTGTTTGGAGAGAATTGATGGAAAGTAAACTGAATGTCTCAAACGAATTCCGACAATCATCTGAAAGAAATGTGACTTTGGCTGGAAAAGGATGCCATTATTCAAGAACAAGTGGAAGAGCAAGTAAAGGTCGGACACATTCAGGAAGTGTGTTTTCCGACCTGGATGTCAAATATGGTCCTAGTGCCTAAATCTTCGGGAAGGGGCATATGTGTGTTGACTTACACGATCTATACAAATCTTGCCCCAATGACTGCTATCCCTTGCCCAGGATAGACCAATTGGTCAACTCCAGTACTGGCCATGAGCTGTTGAGTTTTCTTGATGCTTACTAGGGCCTTCCACGATCTAAACAAAGCATGCCCCAATGACTGCTATCCCTTGCCTAGGATAGAGCAATTGGTCGACTCCACTGCTGGCGCCATGAGCTGTTGATTTTTCTGGATGCTTATCAGGGATACCATCAAATCCTCTTTGACAAGGAAGATTAGAGCAAGATAAGTTTTGTCACATAAGCAGAAACTTACTGCTATGTTGTTATATCGTTCCGCATAAAAAACACAGGGATTACTTACCAAAGGCTCATGGATTGGGTGTTCGGCCTTTTATTGAAGTAAATATGGATGACATCCTGATCAAAACCAAGGCATCCGAGCATTTTATAGCCGACCTAGAATAAACCTTCCAAACACTCTGTGATTACAGACTAAAACTAAATCCATGTAAATGCACATTGGGAGTTCAGATGGGAAAATTCCTGGGTTACATGGTTACAAAGAAGGAGATCGAGTCCAACCTTGAGAAAGTCCAAGCCCTGGCCTCGATGGGTTCCACCTGCAATCTTCAAGAAGTCCAAAGGTTGATCGAGAGGATATCTGCCCTAACACGGTCATAACTAGGTCGGCTGATAATAGTTTCCCTTTCTTTAAGTTGCTCTGAAAGACAAAAAATTTCAAGTAGAATGAACAAAATGAAGAGGCGTTCCAAGAACTGAAGGAATATCTGGAAGAATTACTCATTCTTAGCGAGCCAGTCCTAGGTAAACACCTGCTGGTCTATTTATCGATGACAAGATGTTGTACCAGGGTCGGCCTTCTTCTCTCAATCAGACTTCATCGGCTTTCAATTACGAGTATTTTTTTATTTTTCTGCCCAGGTCTCATGGGGACAGGGTTCGGGACTCTGCTCTCTATGGGTTTCTAAGTTCTCGGAGAGGCCCTGGTTGGTTCTAGAAGGTCCGCGCTCATCCGCTCTAGACATGGTATCGTCTATGTAATTCACTAAAAGGCTCATCCGCTCTGCTCCGTGATCATCCTAAAACTTAGACCTAGTAAAAGAAAATGAACTTACTGAGGGGGAGGTCAGAGTTTAAGTGATCGGGAGTAAGTCACGTTGGATGGAAAAGCTCTCAAAATATTGACAGAGTAATGGCTGAGAGAGAATAAATGTGAAAATGAAGGGAAATATTCTTCTATTTATACTGCGGGAAGGCTCATGACAGTCGTTCTATCAACATCAAACCAAGGGTCCAGGTTCTCTCGAGGAGACATACGATCGCCTCTAGATCCAAACCATCAGAGAATCTTGGCCGTCCATTTATGTTTCACTCGGATTAACGTCTGTGCCATCCGATATGCCACGTGGGATCAAAGAAATACAGTTAGAAATAAAGAGCATAGAGGGAAGGGCTCAGAATCCGACCAAGTCATCTTAATTTGAATTTCATGCTTCTTTTAGACTAAAGGGGGAGATATTATTGATACCTCCTAAAATAGCCACATCTGGACTGATCCAACCTATCTCTGAACTGGCCCTAGCCCTGTAAGAGCCAAGCTTCATTATTGGGCAAGGGCTCGACTACCGATCCCGAGTATGTTGTAAGGTGTCCAAGATTTTGAACTCAAGGTGTCAAAGTTTAAAATTCTGAACCCACAAAGGTGGTTGGGAATCCCGGGCCTTAATGCCACTAGGGAATGGAGAGGAATTCTCGTCGATAAATAAGAAGTCCCAATAAATACGATATTTGATCAAATCTCATCGAGATAAGACAAGATTCTTAACTGTCATCAAGAGTCCTAGCCTCCATGGTTAAGGATTCCTGTTAGCTGAGGTTTCCTATCTCTGGTAGAATTCTATCTCAACAAAGACTCTACTGTTGTAAGGTAACTAGCTCATCCCGCCTCTAAAAATACTAGATATTTGTTACGATTTCAGACACATTCTCTTGTTCACTTAGCATTGTTATATCTCTCTTGAGTTCTGCTCATCGGATTGACTTAAGCATCATAGGCGTCACGTCCAAAACTCTCTGGCACCCCCTCACCCTCTTTCTGCTTGTGCAGAATTTAGGGCCCCGACCCGACCAACTCAGCTTTGAAGATTTGAAGATACGTTCTCTATTTTGAACACAAAGTAAAATTTTGGTATCATCAGAATATATTAATGTTTTTGGGGGGTTAAATTTTTAGAAATCATGTCATATTTATAAGATATTTTAGGGCTAAAACTTCGATATACTAGAGCTAGTTTTATGGATTAGAGAGATTTGGAATCAAATATTATTGTATAGTTTTGATATGTTGCTCATCTATCGTATTCATGGCGGATGTGACACTCACGTATTGGATGTGACAAAGCATATAATTTTTTTTTTACGTCTAATAGGTTAGTGAAACCTCAATGGTGGGCACATAGGTGTAGAGCTGTCAATATGGGCTGGGCCCGCTGGGTTGGGTCGGCCCGACAAGAAAATTTAATGGGTTGGGTTTTGATTTTGTTGGCCCATTTAAATTCGGGCCTAAACGGGCCCCAGTCGCTCAGGCTGTGGGTTGAATTGGGCCTAACCCGATGGGCTCGGGTTAGCCCATGGCCCATGGGTTAAATAAAAAATTATTTACTAATAGAGTAATAGTCTAACTCTAATTCTAGTATTCTACCTTTGGACAATTGGACCGTGAGAAACCTAAATTTTCTCCAATGCTCCAATATTAAATGCTTTTGGAACATGTTTTTGGGGGTGCCGTTGGGTAAACTTAGGCCGGCTGCTTTTACATCAAGAACTTGCTCCGCCCTCTCAGTGGAGGTAATTTCTCTGGCATGTGTGATGTGTATCGATATGAAAGTATAGATGATTTGAAGAGTGTGTGAAATGGTGATGGTGAAGTTCTCTTTTCATGTTTTCAATTAGTTTATGATGACGTTGCTGATGGGATGAGATATTTGATTCTATCTGTTGTAGACTCACTTAGATATTCAATTTTAGTTCATCTTTTATATTATATACTTTTGATTGGTTAAACCACGTTTAATCCGAACAATTTTTTCTTTACAAAATATCCTAATTTTATGGTTTTGTGTCGTAGACTCGTAGTGATTGGTGACGTGCAGTGATATTGATGTATGTATGTATCTTTATTTTCAATGGCTCTTTATTTTCAATGGCTCTTCATTCAAGCAATGTTTTACCATCCTATTTTTTAGGCAAATTTTGAATTCAAAATTACAGTTGGTTTTTGAAAAAAAAAATTACAGATTGCTGAAATGGACGTTTCTTCTCAAACTTCAACTGTTGATGTGGATGTTGATGAACTGAAAAATCCTAAGAATGATGAGGGTTCCACTAAACCAAAAAGAAGTAAAGAAACTTCTGATATTTGGATGTATTTTAAGAAATCAAAGGGATTGATGGTTTTAGATAAAGCTGAATGTAATGGAAGTAAAAAACAGTATTAATGTGGGACTAAACAGCATGGAACTTCTACGCGGTGGCGTCATCAGAAAACTTGTAGCAAATTGAAGTTCCATGATGTAGGACAAATGATTTTTGATCAAGATGGGAAGATGAGGTCTAAGAAAATAGACCAAAAAATTGCACGTGAATTATTGGCTTGTGAAATCATTAGACATGATTTATCATTTTCGTTTGTTGAGTATGATGGTATTAGAGCTTGGATGAAATACATAAATCCCGATATTCCTTGTATTTCTAGAAACACTCTTGTTTGTGATATTAAAAGAATCTACTTCAGGGAAAAAGAGAAACTTAAGCATGTTTTGGTTACTATTCAGAATAGAGTTTGTTTAACTTCGGATTTGTGGACGTCGTGCACTAGTGATGGTTATATTTGCTTGACTGCTCATTTTGTTGATAATGATTGGAAGTTGAATAGTAAAATTCTTAGCTTTTCTCATATGCCTCCACCACACTCAGGAGTTGAATTAGCAGCAAAATTATTTGAATTTTTGAAAGAGTGGGGAATTGAGAAAAAAGTTTTTTCTTTGACATTGGATAATGCATCTAGTAATGACAACATGCAAGTTAATTTGAAAGAGCAACTCTCTTTGCATGATAGCTTATTGTGTGACGGTGAGTATTTTCATGTTCGTTGTTCTGCTCATATATTGAATCTAATTGTCCAAGAAGGTTTGAAAGTCGTTGTTGTTGCTTTGAATAAAATTAGAGAGTCAGTCAAGTATATTAAAGGTTCGAAGACTAGGATGAAGAAGTTTCAAGAATGTGTACAAGCAGTCGGTAGCATTGATACTAGTATTGGCTTGCGATTGGATGTGTCTACTCGTTGGAACTCGACATATTTAATGTGTCTACTCGTTGGAACTCGACATATTTAATGCTTGATAGTGCCATCAAGTATAAGAAAGCTTTTGTTTTCCTTCAATTCAATGACAAGAATTATAAATTTTTTCCTTCAAGTGAAGAGTGGAAAAGAGGAGAAAAAATATGTGAGTTCCTTGAGTCATTTTATGACACTACCAATTTGATCTCCGGTTCTTCTTATCCTACATCAAATTTATATTTTATGCAAGTCTGGAAGATTGAAGTTTTGTTAAAGGAAAACTTAATGCATGAAGATGAGGTGATAAGTGATATGTGTAAAAGAATGTTGGGAAAGTTTGAAAAGTATTGGACACAATATAGCATGGTGCTTGCATTTGGAGCCATTCTTGACCCACAGATAAAGCTTTCGATGTTGGAGTTTTTTTATTCTAAGGTTGAGAGTGATTTTGTTAAATATCTCGAGAAGATAGAACATGTGAAAGCAAAATTCTATAAGCTTTTTGATGAATATTCTAAGACTGACAATGCAAGTTCTTCACGACCACGATCTTCTTCTAGCATACAAATTGCTCCCCAAAGTACAGAAGAAGGTAAAGGAAAGAGCAAAAGCATTTTTTATGTAAGTATTCTAATACTTTTTTCCTTGTATTATTTAACAGATTTATATTTTCATATCATAATTATTGCAATTAATATAGGAAATGATGGCATATGAGAGCCAGACAATTATAAATGTTGGAAAATCTCAAATTGATCTTTATTTGGAGGAGCCAAAACTTGAATTTGCATATCATCAAGATTTGAATGTTTTGGAGTACTGGAAGGATAAAAAACATCGGTACCCCACCATAGAAATGATGGCATGTGATGTTTTGGCTATTCCAATTACTACTGTTGCATCAGAATCAGATTTTTTCATCGGTGCTCGTGTGCTTACCAAGTATAGAAGTTGTACACTTCCTGAAAAAATTCAAGCTCTTATTTGCACTCGCAATTGGTTGCATGGTTACGTTGGTAATTTTATTTACAAATTTCTAGTTTGTTGTTGACTTAATTGATAAATTAGTTTATTATTATTTTAAGTTTAACTACATTCGTATTTTTGTATTTTAATGTTGATCAAGGTAATGAAGACGACACAAGTGTTAAAACAATGTTGTCTAATCAGGGATCAAATGATGATATTGATAAAGGGAGAGAGGATGAAGATGGAGGAGAAGAATTTGATATGAATGATTTCATGATTAATGAAATTTAAAAAATTGTATTGTTTTTTTTTTGTTTAGTTTGATGAACTTTAATTTCTTTGAACTCTTTAACTTTTTAGCACTTTGTTTGTTTATTTCACTATCAATTGTGGCATTTCATGTTTTAACATTTACTCATCTTTGGATTCTTTGACCGCCAACAACCCTTTTTTATTCAGATTACAGCACAGCGTTTTTTGTCAATTGTTTTGTCAATTGTTTTGGGTGAACTAAGCAAATGTATTGAAATTGTTTAGATTTTTTTAGACCTGTGGGTTGGCCCAACCCAACCCGTGGCCCATCTTTTGGTGGGCTGGGCTGGGATTTCCCAACCCACCAACCCGATGGGCCGGCGCGTCACGGGCCGACCACTTCCCAACCCGAGTCGGGCCGACCCAACCCGACACGGGCCGGCCCGATTGACAGCTCTACATAGGTGTAGGGGTGGTCGTTTATTCTCGGATATCAGGTACCCGATCCAACCCGATCGGGTAATCGGGTGCGATATTTTTTTAAAAAAATAAGGTTCTTCGAGTAACCGACATTATCTGGTTCGGGTTCGGGTATTTTATCCATATCCGCGGGAATCCGACAAATTTTTTTTTATGGGTTTATCTGTCTTTTCAATTAAAAATAAATGTATTTTTTTGTTGCTAGTCATAACCCGATATAATAACAAATGACTAATCGTAAATTGATATAATGACATTATTTTTTGTGAAATATGAAAAATACATGTGTTTTTTAAATTTACTAACCATGACATGATATAATGACTAATCATCACTCGATATAATGACATGATTTTTTGTGAAATGTGAAACATAAATATATTTTTTCAAAAAAAAAAATTAAAAAATGATTTTTTTTTTTTCCGGGTACTTGACTGTCATGATCGGGTTGGTGTCGAGTAGTAAATTTTATTACCCGACTTGTCGGGTACCCGAACCCGAAAACTGTCCCATGTCCACCCTTACATAGGTGAGCAGTATATCAAAACTTTGTTAATTATCATATAACACTAAAACTATTATGTGAATTATAAATAAATTTAAAAATTCATGTCAGACCGTTTTACGTATGAAATTTGTGAGACAAATCCTCGACTCGACAATAAAATTTAATGTCATTAGAGAAGTTGATTTGACAATTAAAAATAATATTATTTGTTATTAAAAATCATATGCCTATTTTTAAAAAAAATATTTTGTATATTAAACATATTTATATAACTACTTATATATCCTTATCAAGATAATAAGACAATAAAATAATTTTAAACATATGAAAAAAATATTTTAGGAACATTTTTACTAAGAAATGAAAAATTTAAAGTTTATCCAGATGAAATTGAAAAAAATAACAAATTTGTAATAATATTTTTTCTAGGTTAAGCCATCATATTCTTGGGAGATTTTCACCCGTTGGTGCGACCTTTTTCCCAAACTCCCATTTCCACCTTCAAGATTCCACAAGATATTTTTTATTTACTAGGGCACTGAAGGCCATCGGGGGCAGACCTTTTCATACCCGACCCTTCTTGCAGATAAACTATTTTTTTATTTTGGTCTCAGCTCAGCCGATTGTCACTTCCTGGATCACGAGGATACAAAGCACTTTAATTATTGCCTCTCGTATTTCTGACTTAGTTTTTTTTTTAAGATGCTTGATGGGCTTCCAAATTTTTACAGTCAACAGAGTCATCAATATCTAATCAAACGTACTGACACTGAGAAGAAATAGAAGTCCAGCTTGGCTAGTGAAGGAAAGGGCAAGTACCAGCTGTGAGAGCCCAGTTCCCCAAAGCCTAAACAAATTCCCCAAGCCCAGCCCAATGTAAATAAGTAAGTTAAAAAAAAAGAATAATCGTGAATCTTCTCTCTCTCCCCGTATGCTGCATCGGCCGAAGCTTCTTTCTTCTTCTTCAAATTCGAAACTTTGTTCATCGATTGTGACCGCTCCGCTTGCCGAAAAATTAAAGCAAATACATATTCGGAAAGCCCGTGACGAGAGCTATCCATTGATACCACTTTTGCTAGGAAAACTCGCGACTTCTGCAAATCTGTCAGAGACCGCCACCTATTTTCGTTGAAAAATTAGGAGGAAACCTTGATTTAGGATGTTTGAAGCTTGAATTCGAAGCTTAGAACTAAATTCGAAACTTTCAGAGGTATATTTTAGAATTTAGGGTTTCGAATTTTAGGTATTTTAATTCAGTTGAGTTCCAACTATTAATATATATTGTATTGTTGATTGTAAGTGCTATATCGGAGCTAATTGGAGGTATTAAAAAAATTTCAGAATTTATTTGGACTTAATATCTAAAATTCAAAATTTATAATTGAGTTTTCGAATTTTAGTGTTCAATAATTAGGGGTTTAGATGCTATAGAATTGTCGTATATTAATTTTAGAAATATTAAAGCCTAAATTATGGATTTTTGGAATTTTAAGCTAAATTTTCAAATAATGGAAAAATAAATGGAACTTGATATGAAATGTATTATTTGCCACATGTTTGGATTCTTCGAGAAATCTTTGAGATATTTCAGTGGTAAATTTGGCGTTCAGTTGAGGTACGTATAAACTGTTTTATTATGACGTCTATATGATGTGTAATGACGTTAAGTATTTTGTAATGAGCTGTGGCGTGCCTTATGTGCTTATGTGAATAATTTGATTGCATTCAAGCATTTATTTGAGTTGATATTATTAGTGCATAGCATTTCGAGCCTTGACTCCGTTGATTGCTATCATTATTGATCTATTTAGTTGTTGAGTCATCTATGGAGCGAGTGATATGATTAGATCACTCCTGACATCTCATCGATGGAGCGAGTGATAGGATTAACACACTCCTGATGACTACACGAGGACTGACCGGGTCGCTACCGGACCCTCGATGCTACGTGCATGGATGAGTGGCGGCTTGATGTTTCGTTGCTGCATTCCTGGCACGGATGGCCACTGTTCCTGTTGCTGATGCATTTCATTTGGAATCCGTTTTGGTATCCGTTATTTTGTTGTTACCGACACGCATTGAATTTCATTACATTTTACTTGATTTTATTTCATGTCAGTTATATTTGTCATAATTTTACCGGTTCGTCGTACTGGGGCCTGACCCTTCTTTTCTGTTTATGTTGCGGTTGTTTTTGATGCCATAGTCGATTATCCAAGAAGATTTGACGCGTCTGGTGGAGCGTCAGGTAGTGGTGCCCAGTAGTTGGATTGTTGTTGATAGTTCCCATCTATATAAGTAAATATATGTATGTATTCTCTTATCGAGTTATATATTTTCTAGGGATTCCCTGCGTAGTTGTGGTGTTACTTTTACGATATTTCGGATTGATGATGTGTGATTGAGCCTTGTCGGCTCTGTATGTGTTAGTCCCGGCCAGTGCGGCTATATGTTTGTGAATTGATGTTATGATTTTATTTCGAGTATAAATATAAATGTTGTTTGTGTTGTTTGGAAATTTTTGGGATGTCCTACTTACGGGGAGGTCATGCCAAAATTTCTATTGGTCCAAAAAAGAAAATTTTTAATCACTTTCGTTGTTTACATTAACGAATCTTGTTTGTTTGATAATTAAACGTTAATCAGAAGCACGGGCCCCCACACCAGGTCACAACAGATGAGGTCGGTAGGGAGTAGATCCTTATTGTGACAACTGTCGAGGAGCCTACGGTTGAAGAGATCTGGGGAACCTATTTTGGAAAAGGTGTGCTCCTTAGACTCCTCCCTCTCAGGGCCATTCCACTGGGAGCGTCGAGACCGAGCAGATCAACCAAGAGGTCCTGCCCCTCAGAGAAGTCAAGCTCGACGCCCATGCTCGTGTTGGGAGGTGCCACGCTAGACTCCTTCAGATGTACTTAGATGACCTCCGCATCATGAGTTTTGCCCTCCCCCTAGCTGGTATTTTGCTTCGGGACCTCCCCTCACTTTCTGATTCAGAGTATCTCCACAGCTTGGGTGGACCGAGCTCAAGATGAGCTCCAATAGTTCCATGGTCAAGGTAAGACTAATTAGGTAATCTTATATTTTTGGTTTTTCAAACCTCTTATGATAATGCTTCTGCAGGCCTCCCTTCTTCATGCTGAAATGTCCTTCCGAGCTTATAACTTTCGAAAACATTATAGCCCGGACTCCAAGGCATTCGAGGCCGCTACATCCGAGCTAGAGCATAAATTGGCCGACCTGACCTTTATGTATGAGAAAGAATCGGCCAATGCTCAAAAGGCTTAGAGGCCAAACCCTTGAAGCTAAAAAATGAGCTTCAAATGGCCAAATTCGCCTCGAGGCCTCTAAAGAGGAGCTAAGGGGGTGAGGGAAGAGCTGACCTTATCTCTATTGGATGCTGAATCTACAAGAGCTGACCTAAAGGGGGTGAGAGAGGCACTGACCTTATCCCTCTGAGGGCGACCCTTAGATTTTATTAGCGAAGATAAGGTTCTCGAGCCCCTCCACTTGATATGTGAAAATGTAAAGCTTTTATTTTAGATGTACTGAACTTAATTAGAGAAGTTTTATTATGATATTTTGTTTTACATAATTCTTCTATGTCTCGAACTTAATTGTGCTTAAATCTTATAAATTTCCTTGTGAGTGGGAACAATTGTAATTATTAAAAAAATAAAGGTCCATCTGAGAGAGGTTGGTCGAACTCCAAACACAATAAATAATAACCACATAAAGGTTAGGTTGAGAGACCGGTCAGGCTGAGGAGATCGGTCCAACTCTTAATAAATAATAACCCCATAATGGTTAAAATGATGGATGTTGGTCAAGCTGGGGAGCTCGCGTAAACACTAAATAATATTCTTGGAGCTAAACTGAGAGAGGTCAGCTAGGTTTGGGATCTCGACTCAACACTTAATAAATAATAACCTCATAAAGGTTAAACTGAGAGGTCGACCGGGATGCGGAGCTCGACCAAATACAATAAATAACATCGTAAGTGCTAAACTAAGAGAGGTCGTTCGGGCTGTGGAGCTCGGCTCAACGTTTAATAAATAATAAACTCATAAAGGTTAAGCTGGGAGATCGGTCAAGCTGGAGAACTCGTCCAAACACAATAAACAATAACCCCAAAGGGCTAAATTGAAGAGGTTGATCGTGGTGGGGAGCTCGGCTCAACACTTATTGTAAAGGTTAAACCGACAGAGGTTTGTCGGGCTGGGAGCTCGGTTCAATACTTAATACATATTAACCTCATAAAGGTTAGGCTAAGAGAGGTCAACATGATGTGATCAGGGCTCCTGAGCTGAGGTCAAGTGAAAACTCTTAGAAACTGACATACTCGAGGAGAGGTGAACCTAACTTGATTAGGGCTCCTGAGATGAGGTTGGACAAAAACCCTAAATCCTAGCATAACCGAGGCAAGGTGGGCCTAATATGATCAGGGATGTTGAGTTGAGGTCGAGTAAAAAACCTTAAAGCATAAGATAACAGATTAGAGGTGAGCTTGACTTCATCAAGTCTCTTGAGTTGTGGTCGAGTAAAAACCCTTAAAGCTTGGTGTAAATGAGACGAGGTGAGTCTGAAGTGATCAAGGCTCCTAAGCTGAGGTCAGGTGAAAACCCTTAAAGCCTAACATAACCGAGGCGATGTGAGTATGACATGATCAATGCTCCTAAGCTGAGTTCGAGTAAAAACTCTTAAAGCCTGGCATAACTGAGACAAGTTGGGTGTGACATGATCAGGGTTCCTGAACTAATGTTGGGTGAAAACCCCTAAAGCATAGCATAATCGAGGCGAGGTGGCTCTAGCGTGATCAGGGCTTCTGAGCTGATGTCGGGTGAAAACCCTTAAAGCCTAACATAATGAGGCGAGGTGAGTATGAAATTATTAGGGATCCTTGGATGAAGTCACGTGAAAACACTTAAAGCCTAGTGTAATTGAGGTGAGGCGAGCCTAACAAAATTAAGGCTCCTGAGCTGAGGTCAGATGAAAATACTTAAGTTCATGGTTGCAACAATTCAAGATAAAATATGAAATCTTACATAAATAAGAAAAATAACTTGTCCAAAAACCAAAGTACAATGCTCTTGTAAAAATTAAAAGTATTTAAAGTAAAGAAACTAGGCATAATATTTGCAAAGCTGATATGCATTTCATGGATTCTTCAGCTTCTTGCCCATGAGGTCTTCCAGATAGTATGGACATGAGCTAAGTATCTCTATTACCTTGAACATGTCTTCCTACTTTGGGTCTTAACTTCTCAACCCTTACCTCTTAGACCTTCCTCAAAACCATATCTCCCACCTGAAAGCTCCTCTTATGATCGTTCGATTGTAGATCGAGCTATCCATCTTTTGTAAGCTTCCCGCTTGATGGTTGTAGTCTTTCTTTTCTCTACTACCAAATCCACATCAGTTGCTCGCCTTTCTTCATTCCTTTCACCATAAAACATGATTGTAGACGACTCTTCCTCAATTTCCTCTGGGTGAACTGTTTCTTTACCAAACACAAGGCTAAAAGGGGTTTCTCCATTGCCGATCTTTGGGGTGATATGATATTAACACAACACATTGGGGAGCTCCTCCATCCAATTTCCTTTTGCTTTCCCAAGCCTCGCTTTGAGGCTCTGTACAAGAGAACTGTTGGTGACCTCCGTGTGACCATTAATATGAGGATAATCTAGAATGGTGAAGTACTGTTGAATCTTCATTTCCTTAAACAAATCTTGAATCCGAGCTCCATGAAATTACTTTCCATTGACTGATATGAGCTTCATGTACCAAATCTGCAGACTATATTCTTCCATATGATGTTGAGGACCTCATTCTCAATAATCTTAGCTAATTCTTCCACCTCTACTCATTTTGAGAAATAATCAATAGCTACTAGCAAGAGATTACGAGAGCTATAGCATCTTTTTATCTAGTTGGACAAAAATAGCTGCAGAGCTAAGAAATAGGCTTTCAGGTGGTTCTAGCAGCAGTCCTCATGAATAACCCTCAACACATAATTGGATTGTTCAGGTCCCAAACATTTCAAGAGAGAACTAGAAAGTGACCTCTTGTACAGAACTCCTTCTATAAGTAAGAAGTAGAAGCTCTGCTGTTTCAGTCAGTAAGATTTTCTCGGATCCCAGGGCAACACACCATCCAACATACAACTTAGTAGCTTGGATCACCAATCATTTTCCTCTAGCTCTTGGGGTTGTGTGTCCGAATAGGTAGTGAGCTCTACCTGAACCACCACCAACATTGATCACCAACTAATAACTATGCTAGCATCTTATCTAGGGAGACATCCTTCTCGTTCTCTTCTCTGGGGATTTTCTTGAATGTGAGCTCAACAAAGAGCTCTTTTATCACCTTGACTGCCTTAAAATACTCCATTAGTTTCTCATTTTTTATAGCATAAGACCTATTCACTTGCTGAGCAACAAATTGGAAATCAGAAAAATGCATACCCTGATCTTCTTCAATTTTTCGATCCGTTCGGAGACCGTCTAAGACCTCCTCATACTCTGTCTCATTGTTGGATGCCCTGAAGTCCAATCTTATTGCCAGTTTACCTCATATCCCCTCGGAGAAATCAATAATACCCATACTCCACTACCTTAATTTGAGAATGAGCAGTCAACATATACCTTCCATATTTTTCCACTTCCACATGAAAAGTTTCCGCAAAAAAATTGACAAAGCTTGAGCCTTGATTGTTGTCCTATGGCTATATTGTATGTCATACTTTCATAGCTCAATTTTACACATAATTAATCGCCCTGAGATATACTCAAGAGTCAATATTTTCCCAATGGGAATATTGGTAAGGACCATCATTGGATGAGATGAAAAATATGACATCGGCTTTTTAGCTATCTTTATTAATGCCAAAGCCAATTTTTTCATTGTTGTGTATTTTATCTTGGCTCCTTTGAGAGCATGAGAGATGTAACAAACATGTTGTTGGGTTGAGTTGTCCTGCCTGACTAAGACCGAACTCACAGCCTTTTAAGTATCTGAGAGATAGAAATATAATTTTTTTCCTAGGGTCGGCTTGGACAGAGTTGGCAGCTCAAAAAAATTCTTTTAATTTTTCAAAATCTTTCTCAAATTCTTCATCCCATTTGAACTTTTTAGCTCTACATAGAGCTCAGAAAAAGGGTAGACTGCGATTAGCTGACCTTGATATCATCCATGATAGATATGTGATCTTTCAGCGAGCTGTAGGACCTGAAGATTTATAGGAGGATACATGGATTGAATAGCTCGCACTTTTTATAGGACAGTCTCAATCATATCCCCCTATCTGTCACCATATAGCCCAGAAATTTTCCGCGCTCTAGGCTCTGAAGACGCGTTTTTTTAGATTCAACTTCAGGTCATATGAACTCTGTGTGGCGAATGTTTCCTGAAGGTCAGTCGATCTCTTGGATTTCACCAAAATATCATCAACGTATAGTTCAATGTTTTGGACAACCTGAGCTGAATTTTTTTTCCCATAAGTCTCTGATAATTATCCCTCTATTTTTAACACGAATGGCATTACCATATAGCAGAACGTCCCATTCAAGGTGACAAAGCTCACTTTGTCCTGATCTCCTTTTGCCAGCGAAATCTGATGATATTCTTTATATGAAGATATCAAACATAGCTATTGATGACCTGTTGGGGAATTAACCAATTGATTTATCCGAAGTAGAGGGTAACAATCATTTGTACATGCTGTATTGACGTCACGAAAGTCGACAAACATCTTCCACTTTCGTAAGCTCTTTGTAATCAAGACCACATTAGACAACCAGGTTGGGAATTGTACTTCTCAAATGTGTCATGCCCTAAGAAGCTCGTCCATTTCCTTCTTTATTATCTTTTACTTTTCAGGGCCAAAGTGTCGCTTCTTGGTTTGACTTTCCAAGATCCTGGAAGAACACTGAGGTAATGCTCCATGATGCTAGGATAACTCCTCTAAGTTCTTGTGCTAACAAGGCTAGTATATCTGAGTTCGATTTTAGATAAACTATCAAATATTTTTTTACCTGAAGATACAGGTTGGCTGCCACCCTAGTGTTTTTCTGTGTATATCATATCTTCATCTTCTATTATGAACTGAGCTTCTTTTCTAGAGAGAAACTTTCCTTGCTTACCTAATCCAGTTATTACCATCTCTCTCTATTTTCTCTTCACATCTACCTTCACCGCATCCACGTAACAACGGCGAGCCGACTTTTGATCACCACAAATAACCCTATCTCCTTTCCCATTGTGAACTTCAGTTTCTGATAATAAATGGAACTCACAGCTCAGAAATCAGCCAGTGTAGGTCTACCCAACATGCCACTATATGAGTGAAGAACATTTGCAATAGTAAAAAAATGTCATTTTAGTTACACTGAATGATCTAGTCCCTAAAGATCAAGGGAACATTTTCACGCAACGACTACACTGCATGTTCAGTGAACCCGAATAAGGCTATAGTGATAATATCATTCAAAGCTTTCCACCTTCATTTGATCAAGGGTCTATTTAAATAGTATATTAACCGGGTTCTCGTGTCGACAAAGATCATCTAAACATCTTAATTGGAAACATTGAGGGTTACCAACTTCGCATCTTTATGAGGTACGGAAACATCTTTCAGGTCCTCCGGTCCGAATATGATGATTGGATCGGACCTAGGGACAACATCTATGATAAGTGCAATTTATTGTACTTTTATTACTTATTTTAATTTGGAATTTTGCGATTTTTGAGTAGGTTTTACGTGATTTGTTGTTGTTTTTGTTGTTGTAGTTTGGAAGCTTAGAATGAGAGTTTGGAGTATTAAAGTGTTGAATTGGAAAGTGTAAAAGATAAAAAAATACAGAGGCCATATCGCACCCGCGGTCATCTTTACACCGCACCAGCGCTGCTACACCGCACCCGCGCTACAATCCATACAGCACCTGTGCGCGCGCACCAGAACCAACACTGCACCCGTAGTGTCCTCTTGACCGCACCCTCTATCCTTGCAAGATAGAATCCGAAAAATCTGTATTTTGGTGTGCTGCGCATGGAAGTCCAAGATTTTGGTGTGTTGCGGATTGAGGCTTGTCTGGGACTATAAATTGCATCATTTGGTTACCATCTAGGGTAGTGGGGAGCCAAGGGAAGAGTGGAGGCTGCTGCTACGAGATATAAGACTCAAGTGCATCAAGTTCTTTTGGGAAATCTGCTGCACAACTCCGGGGACGGAATCCGAACTTCAAACTCTTGTTCTAAGTTCTTATTTCTTATATTTTTCATTTGATATGTCTTGTTTTAGAACTATGTTTTGTTGTTTTACTTGTGTTATTATGAATTAATTTTTATTTCTAGAGGAAAGATGGAACAAAACTAGAAACCATGTGTTAGAATCTATGAGCTAATCTATTTAAGTTCTTCATATGGTTCATTTGTATTGTTCTAATCTTAATGCTTTCAATTTATTGGTCATAATTTGAATGATTTATATGTTTACAATTTATCACTTGGAAGATGAAATTATAAACAAGAAAGGGGAAAAATACATCAATGGTATTTATAGAGTTCGGGAGTACCTATAATGCTATCGAAGCCCATAAAGAATCTAGTGTTTGATGTGTTATTTAATTGTAGACTGTTAATGGGAACGTTGCAATCTATTCTTAGATAACTAATATCTACTTAACACTCGGGAGAGGGAGTAGATAATTATAGGATTCTTGGCTAATGAATAAGAAGGATTTTAATAACATAGTTACAAAAAATTACACATGATGGACAGTTGCGAGAAATCGGACCTCTAGATCTTTTATTCCATTGTTATTTGTTACAATTTGGTGTTACATTTAAACCCCTTTTCAATTTAATTATTCTTGCAACTAAATATTTTAATTGAATTTTTTAAATAAAGTCGAGACTATTTTAATCACAAGCACTAATATACATTTATATACATACTCCTCGTGGGATCGACACTTGTATTCAAAAATACATTTTACTCTAAATTGACGTCGTGCGCTTGCGAGCAATCAAGAAAACAAGCAATAATCTACTTAGAAACTTTCCAACCTCCTTTCGTAGGCTTTTCTGGCTTTACCTAGGCTTGTCAAATGGGGCTGGGCCAGTCGAGTCCGCCAGCCCCGCCATAGAAATGGGGCGGGCTGGGTTCGGTAAATCTTAACCTAGTTGGAGACGGGCCAAACGGGCTGAGCTCACGCTGGCCGCGGGCTAGGGTGAGGGGGTGGGCGGATAAGGCCTGGTGGCCCGCCCCGCTCGCAAGATATGAATTTATTTTTTTATTTTTTATTTTTTTAAAAAATTGAATTTTTATATTTTTTAGATATATTTTTTAATTTTTATTTGATTTATTTTGAATGAAATTTAACGATAATTAACTTTGCAGTATTTTTTTTATTTTTCACATTTTATTTAACTAATTAATTGTTGATTTATCATATTAATACTCTTAAATTTTGGTTGAACTATTTTATTAAAATTTAATTTTCATTTTGTCAGCATTTCAAATTTTAATATAATTTTTTTAATTAAAAAATTAGCATTTTTTCAAAAAAAATTTAAATATAATAATTGACAAGTTGGGTTGGGTTGTACATTTGGAGGCCCGCCCCGCTAGCCCATTTTGACATGTCTAGCTTTATCTAAATCTCAATCATTGGCTCCTCCGGATATCATATCTATTATACCTCGGATCGTGTCATTTGTATTTGTTCAACCTGAGCCTCCTGGGTAAAGCCTCCATGTTTAGGTCGGTCTCCCTGAGTAGTGCCATCTGATTCACCCATGGAGTTCCCCGGCCTCTTTTGTTAACTTGATATTGTTATTCAGATTGGGTCAGCAAATCCTTCATATGTGGGTCCAAATCCTTCATATGTGGGTCAATCTACATGATTTTGTGCATCTCCTCTCCCAACCTTTTACAATCATTAGTGGTGCGGTCATACTCTTTATGGAACTCGTAGAATTTATTTGAGGTAGATAAGCACAGACCTTTCTTGGCTTGCTTGGGGCATTCCAACTTTCTTCTCTTTTCACAAATCTGTGTAGCCCTTTCCAAACTCATAGCCCCCTGCGCATAAGGGAATGACTCTCCAATTCGGCGATGATCATCAGTCCTTTCTGTCGACTTCTTCTTCCTTACCTGCATCCTTTTATTTGTTCCTGTCTCCTTATCCTTCTCTCCCGACCTACTGTACGTCCTCTTTTGTCTCTGTGAGTAGTCCAGTTTCACATATTTCTCAGCTCGACTTAGGAGCTCATCATAGCTGCGGGGAGGTAGTTTTACCAAGGATTTGAAAATTTCTCCTTCCCAAAGGCCCTGAGTAAAGGCATTTACGAGAGTGTCAGTAGTGGATTTCGGCATTTCCTGAGCAGCGCTATTGAATCATTGAACAAACTCACTCAATGATCCAAATCATTTATAATCCATATTAAATAAGCCTAAATAGGTCTTTAAATACTGTTTACTGGTAACACATTGTTTCACGAAAGAGGTGTAGAATTTATGGAACCTCGTGATAGACTGAGGTTGCAATAGATCGAATAATTTTTGGGCTGGTCCAACAAGGGTAGTGAGGAAGACTTGGCACTTACCCACCCCATATGAGTATCTATGCAATATGGCTGCTTTGTTTAACCTCCTTAAGTGTTCCTCCGGATCTATGCTCCCATCAAAATACTCTATGGTTGGCTGGAAAAAATTGTTGGGGAGGTCTTCATTTAGTATTTCTAGGATAATGGTCTTTTCTTGTCTAGAGGTATGGTCCGACCTCCCACTTGTCGATCTAATCTTCTAATCTCTTCAAAAATGACCTCCAAATGTTCTGAAGGAGGCGAATGTTGAAGAGATAGAGGGAGCGAAGGCGGAGGAGGAGGCAACAAGAGAGGTGGTGGTGGTGGAGTGTGAGGTCGGTTTTGACAAAGGGCGTCATATTCATTCTCCTGATCAACTGAGCTAGATAATCCACAGTGAGGTTCGCTAAATTTCCCCATTGCTTACCATGATTATTGGCCTAATGATCTCTGTGAATAGTTCTTCTTCCTTGTCCAGAAATATCTACGCCCTCAATTGTACTTCCCACATATGGTGCCAACTGATATTGATAAAAATAGTGATACCTACTAAAGGTTCGAAAATATGTTTCGGGAGGTCATCTCGGTTTATCGGATGGTAGCCTCAAAGCACAAGAAAGAACATTAGAAGGGGTTCGAAAGGTTTTTCATCCTTAGTCATTCCGACGTTCAAGTCAGATAATGAAAAAATATAGAGAGTACTTGTGTGTAAGCAATATATGTGAGTGAATAAAGAACATCATCAAACCTGTTATTTATTAGAGAAGAGTAACCATGTGAGTAGAGTTCTTCGTAACTAAAACTCTAGTCTTTATAGGATTTTAAATCTCTTAAAATTATTTTCTTGTTAGAATCTAGATTCTCACAATCTAATATAAGATTTGATCAAATATTTATGATATTCCATACTTAAGGGATTTGTACATCTAACTATGGGCTCATTTGATACACGAACTTTGTTGAGGCGTAATGTGTTAATATTGGCCCTCCCGAGAGCTTGGCTTGAGAGGTCGACATACTGAATTAACTCATTTGGAAAATGAGTGCATGTAGTTAGGTCGGCTGGCTGTCAGCCATGACTCCCTTAGTTGCCATAATTGGGAGGTCGGTTAAGATAAGCTCCCAGATGACCTACTGGTGAAATCTGGTTTTTGGGTCCAATATGAGTCCTTGGTTGACCTCCAGATTCCATCTGGCTATTGGATTAATTAACATATGAATTTTTATTATCTAGGCTGTCGAGACCGAGCTGACTTCATTTCACGAATATCAGATAAGAATAAAAAAATAAATTGATATTTCATGGAATTTCATAAAATCTGAGTTACGGAGAAAATAATCATTTTTATTATTAATTTTGTTTATAATTTACTCGAAGATTTTAATTCTTCTATTCAAATTTCACAAAAATATCATTTTCCTACTATTAATTCACACCCACATGTATTAGATATTTAGAAAACATTAATTCAAATCAATTTAAGTTTTCTATTTAAAATCTATATATTAATTAATCTTTAAAGACCTACACCCTTTATACTATTAAAATCTTATTTTTCAATATTTATTAGAGCTCAGAGCACCATCAAATAAGAGACAATTGGGCTGAGATGAGAAGCAAAAAAAGACATCCACAGTAGCAAGGTAGAAATTAGAAAAAGCAAAGCAGCTGACCTCGAAACCTGAAGCCTTAAAAAGAACTATGAAATTACAAAGGATCCGAAGGCATTAGGAGTGAAGTGCCCAAGATGAACCATGTAATAACAGTTTAGATGCTGAAAAAATGAATGTAGAGGAAATTGGAAGCCACCCTCTAACTGATATTGACAGAAGGTATAATATCCAAGAGGAAGAGTGTGGGCTCGGTCCTCGGATTTGGGGAAGGAAAACTTATAATCACGAGAGGCTTGTGATAAGGCTCAGAGTAGATCCTCGTCCCAGGCATCCAACCAAGAAGTGTAGTGCTCGATCCAAGGGGAATCACCCGATCTAACAAAATCTTCCTTACCTGTATAAAAACCAAGTTGATTCCAAACTGGGTCGTCGTCCTCAGGGGCTTGGTGGAAGTTGATCCCCTCATCTACGAGGTACTTCCCGGTAGATCTCCTCAGAGGTCAACAACATGTAATGGTTAGGGGATGCGATAAATAAATACTTGCATAAGTAAAAGCTGAAGAAGGATCGGGAGTTCTGATTAAGATTAAGGTCAGAGCTAAGCTAAAGAAGGAGACCTAAACAAGTTCGGACAGTTGATCTTAATCCAATAATACATCTTAGATCGTCTCGAAGTACGAAAAATTTAATGTTGGAGGTAATGATGAGACTGCGTTTCAAATTTAGGTCGTGAATTTGTCAAGTGGTCATAGTCCTCACCTCACTCGACCTCAGCCTTAGGTCTGTCGAGAGAGCGTGCTATGCGAACTTCAGGTCTTCGACATCAGCTCGACTTGGGAAGAGGGACTTATGATACTTGTGGAATGAAGTGAGCCACTCTCGACATCCGATATAGTAAAAGGTTATCTATTAAAATACCCAATAGCCAGATGAAGCCTCGAGGTCATGGAAGGACTCACTTCGAGCCCAATAACCATGTTTCACTGGGAGGTAATCTGGGAGCCCATCCCAACCGACCTCTCAAATACTCATTATGACAATTAAACGAGTCATGGCCGACCTCCCAGCGAACCTAAATACATGCCCTCATTTTCCAAATGAGGGAATTCATTATAGTGACCTCCTGAGCTGAGAGTGTCAGCTCATTACTCACCAATAGAGTTCGAGTATCGAATGAACCCATAGTCAGACGTACAAATCCTTAAGGAAGGAATATCATAAAGATTTGATCCAATCTTTTATAAGATTCAAAGAATCTAGAATCCAACAAGAAAAGAGTTTTAAGAGATTTAGAATCCTGTAAAGACTAGAGTTTTAGGCATTGAAGTACTTTAATTATATGGTAACTCTTCTCTTATAATTATTAGGTTTGATGGTGTTATTTATTCGCTCACATATGTTGCTTACACACAAACACTCTATATATTTTTCTCATTCTCTGACTTGAGCACTGGAGATGCTACATTGAAAAACCTTTAACGTTTTTATTTATGCTTTTAGGCTGCCGTCCGACGGCTTACCTCCCAAAACATATCCCCACCCTTCGGCAGGTACCACTCTTTTTATAAACATCACTATCTTTTCCAATGCTAAAATGTTACTTCCAATTCTAATCCCACCAAATTTCATGGTACTAAACACACACAAAAATAAAACACTATGATCCTAATTCCTTATTAAATTAGTATTACTATATTTTTTAATATAGTATAATATCATTAATAAATAATAATATTAGTATGGTAATTAAAATATGTAGTGATATAACAGCTTTAAACTTTGTACAAAATCATTCATATTTTAACATTTTATAATATTTCAACACATCAAAATACATAGAATTTGGTGTTCTGGTACGGGTTCAGGTCTGTTATTCTTTTAACAAAATCGGGTTTAGGTTGGTGTCGATTGTAGTACCCGACATAAATTAAAGACCGCATTTTTTCAAAGTTTCAAATTTTTATTTAATGAATAATTAAAGAAATAAATATTAACAAAAAATGAAAACAAAAGAGACATTTTTGTAACCCGAGAATACCCGACCCGACCCCACGCCCACCCAGTTGAGTGTAGTGGAGTCTGATTCTCATACCGAAAATAAAATAATATAATCAGAATCAGCCTCTGAACTTTAGTATTCCTATTCCATGCTTAATAAAATTATAATTCAATTTTATTTCAATTAATATGAATTAAGCGAGTTTAATTTCTTATTTAAAAAATAGCACAATGAAGAAGAAAAATTTATGCTACCAGCCAGTCCCAACTAATTTGGCGTTATGGCTTATGAAAGATTGAGATGGCTCAAAGACCAAACTAACACATCAGAACTTCATTTTTGCTTGTTAAACCGAAACCAACAGGAAACAGAGGATCATATGACTCATCTTCGGCGTTACTAGGAATTTGTGCGACATTTTTAAACCAGGTGACCGGGAGTCGTCCTTGGAACTCATGATCTCCAAAGATAACATCAGCAATCCCGGTTGCTTCACTTCCCGGTAACCATGCAGCAACAAGGGCAGTCATCTTCTCCAAAATCCGAGGTTCTAAAGCCAAAGGCCTACCGGATATCAAGATTATTAACGTGGGAATGGCTTCAGAAACAAGACTTATTAGCTCGGCACCATTGAAATGAATTTTGAGATCTTTACTGTCGCCACCAGATTCCACGTATGGACCTTCGCCCACAACCACAATCGCGAAAGAGTAATTCCTTCCAATTAAGGTGGATGCAGATGGATTTTGTTCGTATATCACTTCTGTTTCAGGCCCAACAGCGTTTTTTATAGCATCCAAAATGGTAGTCCCTGTCATGAACATAGTGAACTATAAAGTTGTAGTCTTGAAGTTTGAATTCAGGCATAATTTGATTTTTGTTAAAAAAAATTTAAAATTGAATCTAAGATGAAATACTCATGATCTAGATCTGACCGGTATAAGTATTGATTACACTCAATATCACACCCAGATATTAGCCTACGTGCACAAAAGCGCACTAGTACGACACATAACCAAGCAAAGTATGTCGATGCTGCTGATAATTTCTGTTCAAATTGAGCTAAATTCAAAAACTAGTTCGATTCCTCTGCTATCTAACACTAAGTGAGAACCATGTTCCAAAGAAAATAATTATGGATGAGCAATCTTTGATATATTTTGGAATTATGACCATAAGACGCCAAATTTCAAACTGTTCTTGATTATTTATTTGAAAAGCAAACGGATTCCAAATCAAATAAATATAATTTTGAATAAGAAAGAAGTTAAATTCCTTTCATGATTTGCCCACATGGAAGAGAAATTCAATTTATACCGGAAGAATTTGAGATAAAAGAATGCAGGTACTATAGAAGCAGAACAAGATGCAAATTGTTGAATGGTATTCAAGACCAATATAATGGGCAATAGTAGTTTGTGTCCCTTGTGCTTTATTTGGAGATGAATGAATCCCCAAAATGACTTACCAGTCGTAATTCTACCGCTTTTCCCCTCCCATGTTGCAGTCCATCCCCCACATTGATATCCCAGATCATCAGCATGCTTTCCAACTACAAGAATTCGTTTGGCGTTTCGGTCCAGTGGAAGAAATGGTTTCTTCAGATCCTTTCCATTCTTTAACAGAACTAATGACTTTCGAACCGCTTCACGTGCTATTACCTTGTGTGACTGACACAATAATGAACTATATTTAAGTCTTTCAAGCAACGATCAAATTTTTTTTATACTCGATTCCCTTTTAAGCGTCTTTTTAATTAAAAGTTCAGCCAAAAACGAGTTTAATATATAGCATGTTTTTTTAATCTTTTATTTTTTTAAAAAACATTATCATAAAACTTTCACCTTTAAATGTGTGCCAAGAAGCAAAGTCAACCTGTACGGAGTCCATGAGTGAAGAATTTCATACTTTAATCACGTTTGCATATATCAGAACAGGACATATAAAAGCACAAAAAATTGTTAAGCTCACCTCACAATTAACTGAATCGAGCAAAGATTCATCACTCATGGAATGTTCAAAGAGGCCAGAAACGAACTTTACTCTCAGAATTCTTTCAACCGCATCATTGATTCTAGCAATTGGGATCTCACCTGAATTCACCAGATGCATCAAATCTTCCAGAAATAATTGAAACCGATAAGGCACCATCACCTGGTGAAACACACAAAAAACGTTACAATGTTTATTGTTATAGACTGGGTTAAAATTTCAACGGACGGGGATCCTTTACCATATCAACTCCTGCACTGACTGCTGACAGAATGCTCTGCCTGTAGTTGGATCCATGAGGACTTGAAAGCCGGTCCAGCCCTTCAGAGTCAGAAATGACAAATCCCTGCAAGAGAGTCTCACCCTTCATTGTTTGTGGAAATTAAGCTAACTCGACAGAATTACTGAGTAAGGTAAATCATAGCAAGCCAAAAAAGGAAATAGCGAGGATGTATTGAGATATTGCAACTATTGTATTTGTGATTTCGTTGTAATTTCTCTCTTTAAAATCCAAATTTGTGCCTTTACTTGCACTTTGTAAATCTCAAATCTTTAGTTTCGTATTTTATACCCAATCTCACTGTCGACCACATGAACTCAAATGCATTGAGTAACTAAAATGGTTCCAAGCATCAATTCAACAGAGAGACACATGTACAGAATTCTTGTCCCGTCCATATTTTCCTTAAAAGTTATAAAAAATTATTTTGCCTCGTGTCATGTCCATCTGTCAATGTCTCATTCTGACAATCACGGGCTTATGTTTAGGGGTTAAATTGAGCAACAAACATTTTTTTCACTCCTCTTCGTAGCAAAAGTTCTGAAAAGAATGGCGGTTATGGTAAAACAAATATCAAAGATAGAGACCGACAGAAATTTATAATCAATACCAGTCTCCGGACACAAAATAAATAAACCTGGTTTCCACAAATTGTAAAAGGGGCTTAGCTTGGGATACTCATAGAATCCATCAGCCTACCTTAAATCCAAGCTTCTCTTTCAAGATCCGAGTAAGAAGAAAATGGTTACTATGTAATTTTTCTCCGTTCCAGCTAGAGTAGGATGCCATGATAGTACATACTCCCTGAGAAATACAATCAAGGTAAGGAGCCATGTGGATCCTCTCTAGTTCATCATATGATACTATGGTATCTCCCTCGTTTATACCATTCTTGGTGCCACCATCTCCTACAAAATGCTTTGCACATGCAACAACATTTTTTCTGGAGTTTAACACACTGATCAGTCAAGTCACGAGATAAAAGAAGCAAAGTCGATGACAAAAAAATTTCAAGGGAAACAGGATCTAGATGAAGCGATACAACAGAAAGAAGACAATTTATTGATATAATATCTCCAGTATCCATCTGTGCTCTACTAAAAGTACAAGATCTATTAGATTTCGCTACCATATTGAGACAACATTGAGAAGGACGATCTCTCCAGTAAGATATCACAATTTTCCACATCAAATTTGTATACCTTCCAAGATTGAACTACTTATGAAATAAAGATCCAATATCAGAAAGAATATTCAAAGAAAATCCAAAATAATTTTGACATCATGTGATACTATTTACAACACAGCAAGGTTCATACAGGTGCATAGATTGAAGTTCCTTTACCTCCCAGCCATAAATGGGTAACCAATAGGATGTCCATGGGGTGGTTCTCCTTGCAAACCCGTGATGATCGAGGTCATGTTTTTAACAATTTGAGTGTCTTCACCGTAACTTTCATAGGATCGTCCCCATCTAGGATCCCTACACACCTGTAAAAATCATCTTAAAACATGAAGACAAACTAATACAGAATGACCAACCACCCATGAATGATCAGAAACTAATCATCCAGTTTAGATTATTATATTTGCTGTGATATTCAACTTTTCCTCATTTCAAAAATTTTAGAAAATTAATTTGAGTTCCACTATTCCAGTCAAATAAGAAAAGTAAGGACAAAAATAGAATACAAAGTATGATTATGTTATGTTTAGATCTTAGATTGACTAATACAAATGCCCAAAAAAATATTTCTTTGGTGATTAAAATTAAATGAGGCAAAAAGATTAAAATATGAAACTTATGATACACATCAAACACTTTCTACATTTCCCATCATATCCATACATTTGAAAGGTCTAAAAAGTATGACTTCAGATTGAGAAGTTTTCATTTTTTTATCTAATTAACTTTCTCCAAGATCTTATATAATAATGAATGCAAAAGCATTGGCAACGAAAGTAAGACTCATAAAATACTGAAACTACGGAAACTTACAGCAACACATGGAGCAAAAGTATAGTGAACCCCACTTGCCCTTACTTCAATTGCTGTAGCAGCCCCAATCCTCCGAGCCAAATCAGAATCTCTATATGAATGTCATAACATTTTTAAGCTATGCGAACATCATTAAGAATATAAATGGTTTCATGATTCAATAGCGAGTGACCTGGTGGCTCCAAGGCCTATGTTGTGAGGAAAAATGGTTGCACCATACACATTGTTATTACCATGAACAGCATCAGTCCCATACAACAGAGGAATCCCGAGCCGAGATTCCAATGCCAACTTCTGGAAATTATTTGACATTTCTGCCCAATCTAAAGATTTAGCATTCTCGAATGGTCCACTTCCACCAACACTCAGTATGCTACCTGCACCGACCAGACATACAAATGCAATCAACGTCAAACATAAGGTAACTGGTATTGAAAGTCCTAAAATATCTACCATATCTGATTACAAATTCTTGGTATATGCAGAAACAAATACAAACGATCCCTTAGTGCGTAACATAAAAACAACGTGCGCCAACCCAAAAACAAGATATAATCAAAGTCGAAACTTTACCTTCAAGCATAGTGATTGAACCATATACAAACTTAAATTTTGTATACTCCATGATTAAGCTAGTAAACTAAAACAATTGAAACCCAATTAAGGTGCTGAAAATAAGATATACTTGAAGCCCATTTGCCATGATTCATCAGCAATACAAGAAAAGCGTAAAAAGGTATGTCAGACCTATAGAGAGGTCTTTGATGGCATAAGGGGAGGCTACACTTCGTTCGATCTGCGTCATTTGGCCAAGCTTTTCAGGGAGAGTCATCCGAGAGAGAAGGTCTTTGACTCTAACTTCAACTGGAGCATTAGGGTCCTTGTAAATGCAGCCCATGGCAGTAGATAAGCTGATATCCATAGGACCAAAAGGTTGATTCAGCTGGAACGAGGAGGCGACGATAACATACGAAGTTGCTTGTTTCTCAACGGCTTTGTGGGAAACCGAATTAGTAGGTAGGCAGTGTCGCGTTTTCTGCTAAGCTAAAATCGTGTTCTATCGTTTCTGTTTTTTCCTCATAGTTGCTGAAGTCGTCTCTTTGGTACCGTTCGTTTTTTAATTAAAAAGGATAATAATGTCGCACAAATTTATATGCCACGACATGTAACATTTTCAGTTTCACCACTCAAACCGCCTACTATTTTGTACAAAACTAAAAGAGCGAATGAGTCAAAAAAAATGTCGAGTTAGTGAGTAAATAAACATTTGATCGAGTTAGTGAGTAAATAAACGTTTGATCAAATGATCAAGAATTTGATTTATCCTATTAACAATTTTTCAAACGAACTTGTTAAATATAATCTTCATAATTTGCGTGATTTTCAAATTATTACGTTAGCTCAAAAATTTACCCATTGTGCATGGACAGGTAACAACTATAAACCTCGGCCTTATATTTGGATCCAACAAAAATTATATACAAGACTTGCGTATCTACATTCTTTGGATCATGGTATCCAAAAACAAAAATTTGACGATCACCGAAAAGACCAGCATTTAGCTGTTTAAAAACTTTTAAAAACATATACCTAAAGATGATCGTGCAGTGTATGATTTATGAAATGTATATACATATAACCTTATTCCTGATAGGAGTTGACATTCATCATACTCACAGATAACGTATACAAGGTGTTACAAAATCTACTCTATACAGCGTATGCAGATTTTAACATCCACAGAAGTCACAGCTCGATGCTACTATACCTTCACCAGATTTGCGGTTTTCCTAGCTTTTTCCACTGTTTTTAAAGCATTTTTACAATCCAGAGCTTATATCTTCGCATGTGAATATATACGAGACATGGGCCGATCAGATTAGCATCCGATAGACGCTTACAAAGTGTAAGGTAAGTATCCACATTTCCTGGCTGTTGAATCCCTCTGCTTAACCCCTGAAGCACAGCTGCTCTGTCCAAGAATTCTGGATACAAACTTTGGTCGAGCATTTTCATAACTGTATCAGCAGCATTCTTGAAATGACCACCTTTAATGTAACCTCTCAACAACCAAGATAACGTTTTTTTTCTCCTCAAAGAACTGCCAACCTCCATACGAGTAAGCAACCGACTTACAGAACCGGCCTCTTTTTGCGAAGCACAAATAGCCAACACAATGTCATAAATATCAGCATCAGCCTCCTTACCGATGAGCTTCATTTCCCATAACTGTTGCTCTGCCTCACCTCCACGCCCAGCACAGACGTACATAGCCAGAAGTCTCTCATGTACCATTCCAAGAAACGAGGGGCCTCCCTCTTCAACAACCCAATTAGATAAAAGGAGCCCATAAGCCAACAGATCTTCTTGATACTTCTCCATGAGGCTAACATGTTCCGAATTTAGTTGAGCGATCAGACCAGTCTTGGTGTAGCCCTTTAGCTTGCGTAAAGCTTTAGCAAATTCGTTAAGCTCTTTGACCAGAGCAGTCATTGCTATCAAATAACTATATATCTCTGGCTTCAAACCAGATTCTCTAAGGTGAATCACGAATTTGGCAGCATCCACATATTTACCCTCCTCCTAAACGACAAAGGCATCTCGATAGTGTTAAGAAAAGACCATCATAAATAAATGAACAACGTGCGAAGAAACTATGAGAATATCCATGAATTACAGCATACACATGATGGAAGAGACGGCATTTAGGTCACATAACATCCACGCAGGTACATTACATCATTAGAGGACAAGAGTTTATTAACAACAGGTTTAAAATCACAGGAAGTCTTGCACACGCCTTTTCTGGCCAAAAGCAGTTCATCCAAAATTTGAGAGATTGATGAATTCCTAGGAAAAAGTTAATTGGTGGCAATGCATATTTAGCAGTATGGGATACATATAATCATGTCACCATACTTTGGGGCACATTAGCGAAGAGGAAGAAATCGATATAGACGACCCAAACAAGTGATCGGTGCATTTTTTATTTTCTAAATCATTCAACCATAAAATCAATTTCCCTAAATTAATTCAGCAACTACATGAACGAAAATCCAGCCCACCCAGCAAAACCACAAACAAGGCAACAACTACAAGGCACAGAAAAAGAAAGGACAGCCGAGTCACAACTATCTACCCATTTCAATTCAATAACATAAAACAAGAAAACAAGAACCGTTGGAGTAACATGGCGATGCAAACTAAAAGCATTCATCATAAACGATAGATGAAATATAAAACAACATAAGAGTGTGATTGCTGATCCAAAACAGTAAAACAAGAACATAGTTATCAAGGTATTAGCAATTACCATCATCTTCCATGCAAGGTATCCTGCCGGGCCGCCCTTATTCCCCTCGGATTCTCCATCAGGAAAGGAGGAAATCCCTCTTCTCAACACCTCTTTAACAAACAAAACTGTGTCTTCCTTCTCCCCAGCTTCCCAATACAATGAAATAACCTTCTCAGTCATACTAAAATTGGTCTTCAAGCCAACGCAATCCATATCTACCAAGAGATCAACCACATCTTCTACCTTGTTCTTCTCCTCTATCAACTTCTTCACCCAAGTACACATGATTGATACCATCAACTCCAGCGTCTCCTTGTCGACTTTATTCTCCTTTTTCAGCCACTCAAACACCTCCAACGCACACCAAGAATCCCTCCCCTCCTGCGCAAAGTACACCAAGACTAGCTGCAACTCACGGGCCGACAATTTATCGTTCAATTCCTCAAGAACATCCGATGGTTCCCGAACCATTCGCTCCAGTTCCTCGATTGCTTCGAAAAACCCTTCACTCATTTCCTCTTCGCCATCGCTTGTGACAAACATGTCCAATTGAACCGACTTCAAGATTCCGAGATCTTGAAGCTTGTTTCTTCTCGTGAATAAAGAAGCAGCGTTGTCGGAGCTCGAAAGTCTGGCAAAAGATCGAAATTTGAGCTTGCTGGGCTTCGGGGTCGCAAGAGAAATACGACGACTCGAAGAGGAACAAAAAGTGAGACCCAAGTCGCTGATGGCAGTAATCCCACTAACAGACGACATGTTTTTTCTAGAAAATCGGTTACAAGAAATGGTTGATGTTGGCAGAGCAAAATTGGGGAAACGAATATGGCGGTCAAGCTCTCGTAGTAAATTTCAAATCCAATTCTTGATAATTCCCTGGCCGGTCTATCCTCCGAAATTCAGATTAAACAACGCAGTTCCAAGCTTAATCATTAGAGGGAGATGAAACTCCGGAACGATCCTACCAACCCATCTGTGTATGTGATGGAGTAAACAGAAAGCGACTTTTATATATAAATATATATATATATATATATATATATATATATATATATGTTGTATGTATATATATGTGTGTGTGTGTGTCAGACTCAAAAAAGAAGAAAAAGAAACGACGGTGGGTAAAATGAATCTCTCAGCGCTAACTTTGAAGCCACAAAATGAATATATGCTGACCGTGGAAGCTTACGGATAATGGAGACATATTTTCATATATTAATTAATCAACTAAAAATCAGCATTTTAAAAAATCCATTTAAACTTGAAACTCTGTTTTGAAAATTAAACAGAAAAAAAACGTTTAATCATCTAATAACTAAAAATCCTACATCAACCTTTAAAAATATTAACTAACATCTAAATAATGCATAAAAATCTTTACTAAATTCTTTAACAATAATCTTTTGAATCTTTTATCTATCAAGCTAATGCCTAAAACAAAATGTCCCTCGGAAGTGTACTGCCGTACTTAATCCACTCAAACGTTAGCACCTCCTCATATCATCAAATCATGCAACATTCAAATCTAGTGAGACTAATGACTCAGCACGTTCTAAACATGAGTAGCAAATAATACGAATACAATCACAAGCATTAAAAGCATACTTATTTAAAATAGTTTTAAGCATAAATAAATCGTAAAATCATTTAATCGTAGAGCTTTCAATCTTTTATTATTTTGGGTGAAGTTTGATCTTCGAAAGTGACTAGCATTTATCATCTGGTCGACTGATAAGTCTTCAACTCCACATGGTCCATGGGGACGGGCACTAGGAACCGTCATGGAAATACGATAGTTAAGCTCTCTCTGGGGTATTTTCCCGTAAAAGGCTCCCTCTGGGGTATTTTCCCTTACGACATCTCATAAAATTGTAAGTTCATTGTTTCTTATGAAAACCGATCCCCCACATATCCTCTATCATTTGTCACAGTCAATTCATATCCCTCAAAAATATTTTTCCTTTTCTTTTTAGAGCATAAAATATCATGACACAGTAAAAATTACAAAGTTTTACCATAAATCATAAAAAATCATATTTTCATCAATGTCACATTCAATTCACATCTCACAAAAATATTTTTCCGTTTCTTTTTAGAGCATAAATATCATGACTTTCAAAAATAACATGTTTAACAGTAAAAATTACACAGATTTACCATAAATCATAAAAAAATCATATTTTCATCAAAATCATCAATTTATATCTTTAGCATGCACTATGATCCCTCGGGACGCTGTAAATCTTTTTCGTATTACCCAAGTGTAAAATGACCGTTTTGCCTCTAGACGTTTTATTTTCCATTTTGACATTTTCTTACTTTTATTGACCGTTTTGCACGCGCCACAAAACACGTGGGGCGGCTCATGCGTATTTGAAATAATTTTTTTAAAATTTTGCATTTTTCTTAACAGATGGATTTATTTTTTTTAAATCTTTTTATTTTCATTTGTAACCGTTGTAAATTTTCTATTTTTTAAATATTTAATTAAATTTGAATTAAATTATAAAAAATCCAAAAAATTTGTAACGGCTATATAACGGCTAGTTTTAATACTCTTCTATTAATTCCCACAAATATGTACACATATTTTCATTACAACTCACTACACTCTCCAATTCTACTCTGTAATATTCTCCCATCTATTTTTTTTAAGTTCCAAAAATCTTATTTTCTATCCGAAATTGATTAAAATAATAAGGTATTTTTTACAAATTTCTTGAATTCTACAAATAACCCGCAAAAATATCCATTTTCCCAAAATCCACAAATTCCACCAAATTATCAATACCCACATCTATTTCCAAATATGACGTTTCCTCCCAAAAATCTTCAAAATTTCCAAGGTTTTGGAAATTCTATGAATCATCTGAATTATTCCCCTTGAGGTCCATATCAACCGCTTCCTGCCGAATATTTGCAAAACATGAGTCAACTGTATTTCACGCTGCCGGTTGTTCATGGATATAGTAACCCACACAAAAATGTTATGTCTTTCACATCTTCGATGTCGACTGAACCTGCAACTCCGAATTTTGTCTCGGAGACACAACTTTTCCGATCGTGAATCCCCAATTGAGGTGGTCAATCTAGAAAAAGCGGTTTCAAATGCTGAGTGTTCAAGAAAGAGTTCAAGTTGGATACAGATTGAAGATGAGGTCTTAGCGAGAAGTTTTGTCACTATCAGCGATGATCCAATATATGGCAATGATCAAAAGACGGATGCTTTTGGGGACGTGTTGCAAGCTACTATAATGAGAATTGTCCCCCAGGTTCAAACACCAGAAGTGAAAATGTTATACGGTCACATTAACACAATACAATCCAAAAGAAGGTATATCGATTCAACGCAAATTATAATATTGTTTACAGTTCATATCGAAGTGGTCACAGTGACGAAGATTTATTGAGGTTTGCGTACGAAAAATATTTTAATGCCCGAGATTTGTGGTGTTGTTAATTTGAAATGATTAATTGATTAATTGATGTGATTATAGACAGAACGGATCAGACCGGGGAAGTCGGAAAGAAGTTGGAATTATGTGCGAGGAAAAGACCTCGCGCATATGCGCGACCTTTCCGGGCGCATATGCGCGAGGTAGGCAGAGGACCCCGCGCATATGCGCGATATGGATCCGCGCATGTCCGTGAGGGTACTCGATAGTTGTGAAGAATTGTGAAGGACCTCGCGCATATGCGCCGAATGAGGGCGTGCATATGCGCGAGCTGCCGTGTGAAGGACGCGCCGAGACATATTGTCTTACGCATATGCGTCGAGACAGGTCGCGCATATGCACGAGACGTGCTGGGCATAGAATGAGCCACCTAGCCTTCTCATGCAATATAATGTGTAAACTCGTTTCATTCTTCAGAATTTTGCAATAATCGATCAGAAACTTCTCTAGCTTCTTTATAGCTGTGAATTGTGATTGTACAAGATGTGCCCGTCCGATTTTGAATCCGACTTCAGTACTGTGTTCCTATCGATGCAGGCTACAACTGGACGTAAGTTTTATTAAGTTTTTATATGTCTTGAAATTATGATATTGCCAGAATCGGATATGATTCATATATGATGTTCTTGACATGTTAGACATCGTATAATCGAAATCGGATTGAAGAGTGGATACCATATGAAATTGTTATGAATTTCTGATTGGATATGATTGAGATTTGATATCAGATTGGTGTTGTTATTGATTATGAGTAATGGACGAGGATATTCAGATTGTTCCGTTATGCCGTTGATTTTGAGTTAGATTCAGATTGATCAGATTCGGTATTGATTTGAGCAGTATATTGATATTGTACTTCTTGATATTGTCATTGCTAGATTGAGTATTGACAGACTTCAAATTCTAGACTTGAATGTTGTCAGAACTGCTATTAAAGAAAGGTATCAATGTCGAACCGGGAGAATGACTCGAGTGTGATATACTTGAGTTTCCCTAAACCACATACTTATTGTTATTGTGTGCATTGATTTAGATTGATTTGCTTGTTCTATTTATTTATAGAAAGCATGTATTAGACGATTGGTCTTTTGATAGACGGGCCTGATGGTGATGGAATCGTCACTGACCCATTGCACATTGTCATTGAATAGTGATTGGCGGAGATGTTAAAGTCTGTGACGGATAGGTCAAGGCACCGGATGTTTGGTTTATATCGATGTTTGATTAGAGGTGGATTTACTTCTTTTACTGAAATTCGATATAGGATGCCAACATCTAGAAACCGGGATCCGTAGACTAGGAATGAGTCTAGTCTGAGATATGGAGTCATGAGTTGATTTACAGATTTATATTGAATTATTCTTTCAGATTTTGATTCATATTACTGATATCTGTTTCATGCTTTATATTGATTATATGATCGCATGTATCGTTGATTTATACTGGGATGTATTTCTCACCGGAGTTATCCGGCTGTTGTCGTGTTTGTATGTGTGCATGACAACAGGTGGGACAGGATCAGGGTCGAGGAGATGAAGAGAGAGATCGTGATTGGAGTGGAGACTACGGACTTGGATTCTAGATAGGGTTTGAAAACTTGATATGTAGTCGTTAAACCTTAGTTTTAAATGAGTGTATAGTGTACAAGACTTGTACTTTGTTTTTCGATGTATATATTCGAATGAGTTCCATTATGTTCCGCATTTGACATTTGTATAAAAAAAATTTAGACCCTGTTTATTATAATTGAATTAATTATTCCCACAGACGATTAAGAAATGAATTAGCGTCCGGGTCCCCACAACAGGTGGTATTAGAGCGATAGATCCTTTAGACTGAGATAGGAGCTAGTGAGAGGGGTAGATTAAGTTTTCTTTCCTGCTTTTGATTGCTAGCATGTTCTACTGCTTTATAATGCATGTTTATCTGTTTATCTGACTTGATTTGGAAACATGTGTTATTGAGAATGAATCAGAACCGATTCTTGATCAGCAGTAAGATGATCGGAGGAGGACTGAAACAGATTTGTTGTATTTGGTTGCTAACCTTTTTGATAATCAGATATACCTCCTCTAAGAATACCAGAACAGGGTAGCACTTCGAATCCTCCAATGGATGTGACAACAACACCGATGGAAACGTTGCTGAAGAGATTTCAGTCGTTCTATCCACCGACTCTGAAAGGTACTGAGACTTCAGTGGATGTGAGAGTTGGCTAGATGACATTGAGATGCTGTTTGGATTACACCGATGAGAGGAGAGTGAAACTGATTGGACACCAGTTGCATGACGTTGCAAAGAACTGGTGGATTACGACGAAGAGAGTATTGGAGCATCGAGGTATGACTATTACCTGGAATGTCTTTAGAACCGAATTTTATCAGAGATTCTTTCCAGTGTCTTATAGAAAGGACAAGGGAGTAGAGTTTGCAAATTTGAGACAGGGCCAGCTGAACATTGAGGAGTATGTGGCCAAGTTCTCTACTTTGTTGAGATTTGCACCACATGTGGCTGAAAACGAAGAAGCTGTTGTTGATCAGTTTATTAATGGCCTTAATCCTGAAATATTTACATTGGTGAATACGGGGCAACCGAACAATTTTACTGATGCCTTGAATAGAGCCAAGGGAGCCGAAGCCGGTCTGATGAGACAGAAAGGAGCTTCATTTGTGCCTTCAGCACCGAGACCACAACAACCACCTCCCCGATTTGAGAGTGGCAGTAGCAGTGGGGGAAAGAAAGATTTCCTGAAATCCAGAGGGAAGAAATTTAAGAGATCTGGAAGCAGTTCATCCAGTTCTAGTGGCTCGAAACAGATCGGTCAGAGCCAGAGTTATACAGGAGCCTACTGCAGCACTTGTGGAGGGAAACATGCCACAGAGCTGTGCCGAGGAGTGTTTGGCAGTTGCCGTATCTGCAGAAAGCAGGGAAATTTTGCTAGAGTTTGCCCACAGAGAGATTCTCAGAGATCACAGGGTGCCGAATCATCTGTATCAGCGGCACAGATTGATAGACGATCAGGTGCTGTTAATTCATTCCAGCCAGCACCATCTCAGTCACAGCAGAGGCCAGGAGGTAGTCAGACAGTTAGCAGCCTCCTAGACAGCAGGCCGGAGTATTTGCTTTGACAGAAGAACAGGCTCAGGACGCACCAGATGATGTTGTTGCAGGTAACTGTTTTATTTCTGGTTATCCTGGTGCATCACATACATTCATATCTGAGCGATTTGCATTAATGCATTCTTTGCCTATTGAGTCATTATCTGCTGTAGTGTCTATCTCTTCTCCTTTGGGGACATGTTTGATATCAGTGAAGTCTGTGAAACATTGTATGCTACAGTATGATGGGCATGAGATTGAGTTAGACTGTATTGTGCTTGTGTTTTCTGATTTTGACTGTATTATCGGTATCGATATGTTGACCAAGTACAGAGCTACTTTTGATTGTTTCCACAAGATTGTGAAGTTCAGACTGGATATGGCTGATGAGTGGAAATTATACGGTAAGGTTTCTCGATCTAGAATTCCTTTGATATCCGTATTATCTATGAATCGATTGTTACAGAAAGGAGCGGAGGGATTCCTTGTTTATTCAGTTGATTTACTGAAATCGAGTCCATCATTGGCGGATTTGCCAGTGGTTTGTGAGTTTGCTGATGTCTTCCCAGATTAGATTCCGGGTTTGCCCCCGATTCGAGAGATAAACTTCAGCATTGAGTTGATATCAGGTACAGTTCCGATTTCGAAAGCTCCGTACAGAATGACACCGATTGAGTTGAAAGAACAGTCGGAGGATTTACTTACCAAAGGGTATATCAGACCGAGTGTGTCTCCTTGGGGTGCTCCAGTACTGTTTGTGAGAAAGAAAGACGGTTCGATGAGACTCTGTATCGACTACCGGCAACTGAACAAAGCGACGATAAAGAATAAATATCTCTTGCCTCGTATTGATGATTTATTTGATCAGTTGCAGGGTTCTTCTGTATATTCCAAGATCGATCTGAGATCTGGATATCACCAGCTGGGAGTCAGGGATTCTGATATCTCGAAGACAGCGTTCAGAACCAGGTATGGACATTATGAGTTTATTGTCATGCAGTTTGGTTTGACGAATGCTCCAGCTGTGTTTATGGGTCTGATGAACCGTATATTCCAGAGATATCTTGATGATTTCGTTATTATATTCATTGATGATATCTTGATTTATTCGAATAATATGATTGAACATGCCGAGCATTTGAGAACTGTGCTGAAAATTCTGAGGGCTGAGAAACTGTATGCTAAACTGTCGAAATGTGAATTTTGGTTGAGACAGGTGGTATTTCTGGGTCACATTATATCCAGAGACGGTATTTCTGTTGATCCCAGTAAGGTTGAAGCCGTGATCAGTTGTCCTCGATCGACATCTGTACCAGAGATACGCAGTTTTATGGGTTTGGCAGGATATTACCGACGATTTATTAAAGATTTCTCAAGTATTGCTAAACCGATTACGCAGTTGACTCAAAAGAATGCACAATTTGTTTGGTCAGAAGACTGTGAGTCCAGTTTTCTGGAGTTGAAGAAGAGACTGACCAGTGCTCTGATACTGACTATCCCCTCAGGTACTGGTGATTTTGTGGTTTATTGTGATGCATATCACCGAGGGTTAGGTTGTGTTCTGATGCAGCGAGTGCATGTTATTGCTTATGCCTTGATACAGCTGAAGCCACATGAGACTCGTTACCCAATTCATGATCTTGAATTGGCTGCCATTGTATTTGCTTTGAAGATATGGTGACATTACCTTTACGGTGAGAAGTTTGAAATTTATTCTGATCACAAGAGCCTGAAGTATCTATTTTCACAGTCAGAGCTGAATATGAGACAGCGAAGATGGCTTGATTTATTGAAAAACTTTGATTGTGAGATCAAGCACTATCCGAGGAAATCCAATGCAACATTAGATGCACTGAGTCGAAAGGTATGTTCTTTATCCTTATCGACAATTGGTGTTTCGAATTTGATAGAATATTGTTGTTTGTCTGGATTGGTATTTGAGACAGATTATAGACCGATGAAATTATATGATATTCAAGTCGAACCAGAGATGATTTTGAGAATTAAAGCGGCTCAGAAAGTTGATCAGAATGTTCAGAATTCGGTTTCGATGGTCAAAGCAGGGCATCGATCTGAGTATCAGGTACGGGATAGCGTACTGTATGTGAATAATCATCTTGTTGTGCCAAATTTTTCCGATTTGAAACGACAGAAATTGTCAGAAGCACACAGCAGTCGATTTAGTATTCAACCTGGGAGCATGAAAATGTATAATGATTTGAAAAGACAATTTTGGTGGAAACAGATGAAAGCTGATATTGGAGAATATGTTTCCAAATGTCTGAATTGCCAACAGGTGAAAGAGGAAAGAAAGAAAGCAGGAGGACTGTTACAAAGTTTGTCTATTCCTGAATGGAAATGGGATCACATTTCTATGGACTTTGTGACGAAGTTACCGAGATCCTCCCGAGGTTGTGATGCGATTTGGGTCGTGATTGGCAGATTGACCAAATCAGCATGTTTTATTCCAGACAAGATGACATACCGACATGATCAAATGGCAGAGATTTATGTCAGAGAGGTGGTCAGATTGCACGGAGTGCTGAAATCGATAGTTTCAGACCGTGATCCTCGCTTTACATCGCACTTCTGGCAGAGTTTACAGCAGGCTCTAGGTACGAAGTTACATCTAAGTACCACATATCATCCTCAGACTGAAGGCAGTCAGAGCGGACTATCCAGACATTGGAGGATATGCTGAGAGCAGTAGTGCTTGATTTTAGCACTGGTTGACAGGATTCATTGCCACTTTGTGAGTTCTCATACAACAACAGCTATCAGACGAGTATTGAGATGGCTCCTTTTGAGGCGTTGTATGGAAAGAAATGCAAATCCCCTCTATATTGGGATCTGAGATTGGACCTGATATGATTAGAGATATGACTGAGAAAGTGAAGCTGATTCAGAAGAGGATGAAGGCATCTCAAGATAGACAGGCCAAATATGCCAACATCAGAAGAAGGCCGTTGGTATTTGAGGCAGGAGACCGGGTATTTTGAAGATTTCACCTTTCAGACGAGTTGTCATATTTGGCAAGAAAGGGAAGCTGTCTCCACGATATATTGGGCCGTATGAGATTCTTGAGAAGATAGGAGATCGTGCCTATCGACTCGCTTTACCGTCTTCATTATCTGGAATACATGATGTCTTTCATGTATCATTATTGCGGAAGTACATGCCAGATGATTCACATATTATTCAGCCAGACGAGGCCGAACTAGACGAGACGTTGAGTTATTGTGAGAAACCGATCCAGATTCTCGATCGAAAAGAAAAGCAACTCAGAACGAAGACAATTCCACTTGTGAAAGTTCAGTGGAGTCGTCATGGCATTCAAGAAGCTACCTGGGAGACTGAATCAGACGTGAGACAGAGATTCCCAGAGTTATTTCATTGATGTGAGTTTTATATTCAGTATTCTGTTATATACTCCTTATTGATATGATTGATTGCCTGTGATTTCGGGGACGAAATCGTATCTTAGGGTGGTATAAAAGTAATGCCCGAGATTTGTGGTGTTGTTAATTTGAAATGATTCATTGATGTGAATATAGAAAGAACGGTTCAGAATGGGGAAGCCGGAAAGAAGTTGGAATTATGTGCGAGGAAAAGACCTTGCGCATATGCGCGACCCTGTCGGGTGCATATGCGCAAGGCAGGCAGAGGACCCCGCACAAAAGCGTGACATGGATCCGCGCATGTGCGCGAGGGTACCCGAGAGTTGTGAAGAATTGTGAAGGACCTCGCGCATATGCGCCGAATGAGGGTACGCATATGCGCGAGTTGCCGTGTGAAGGACGCGCCGAGACATATTGTCTCGTGCATATGCACCGAGACAGGTCGCGCATATGCGCGAGACGTGCTGGGCATAGAATGAACCCCCTAGCCTTCTCATGCAATATAATGTGTAAACTCGTTTCATTCTTCAGAATTTTGCAATAATCGATCAGAAACTTCTCTAGCTTCTTCGTAGCTGTGAATTGTGATTGTACAAGATCTGCCCGTCCGATTTTGAATCCGACTTCAATGCTGTGTTTCTATCGACGAAGGCTACAACTGGACGTAAGTTTTATTAAGTTTTGATATGTCTTGAAATTATGATATTGCCAGAATCGGATATGATTCATATAAGATGTTCTTGACATGTTAGACATCGTATAATCAAAACCGGATTGAAGAACGTATACCATATGAAATTTTTATGAATTTCTGATTGGATATGATTGAGATTTGATATCAGATTGGTGTTGTTGTTGATTATGAGTTGTGGTAATTGATATCTGTTGATATTATATTGACGGGGATATTCAGATTGTTCCGTTATGCCGTTGATTTTGAGTTAGATTTAGATTGATCAGATTCGGTATTGATTTGAGCTTCTTGATATTGTCATTGCAAGATTGAGTATTGACAGACTTCGAATTCCAGACTTGAACGTTGTCAGAACTGCTATTAAAGAAAGGTATAAGTCAATGTCGAACTGGGAGAATGATTTGAGTGTGATATACTTGAGTTTCCCTAAACCACATACTTATTGTTATTGTGTGCATTGATTTAGATTGATTTGCTTGTTCTATTGATTTATAGAAAGCATGTATTAGACGATTGGTCTTGTGACAGACGGGCCTGATGGTGATGGAATCGTCACTGACCCATTGCACATTGTCACTGAATAGTGATTGGCGGAGATGCCAAAGTCTGTGACGGATAGGTCAAGACACCAGATGTTTGGTTAATATCGATGTTTGATTAGAGGTGAATTTACTTCTTTTACTGAAATTCGATATAGGATGCCAACATCTGGAAACCGGGATCCCTAGACTAGGAATGAGTCTAGTATGAGATATGGAGTCATGAGTTGTTTTACAGATTTATATTGAACTATGCTTTCAGATTTTGATTCATATTACTGATATCTGTTTCATGCTTTATATTGATTATATGATCGCATGTATCGTTGATTTATACTGGGCTGTATTTCTCACCGGAGTTATCCGGCTGTTGTCGTGTTTGTATGTGTGCATGACAACAGGTCGGACATGATCAGGGTCGAGGAGATGAAGAGAGAGATCGTGATTAGAGTGGAGACTACGGACTTGGATTCTAGATAGGGTTTGAACACTTGATATGTAGTCGTTAAACCTTAGTTTTAAATGACTGTATAGGGTACAAGACTTGTACTTTGTTTTTCGATGTATATATTCGAATGAGTTCCATTATGTTCCACATTTGACATTTGTATAAAAAAAAAATTTAGACCCTGTTTATTATAATTGAATTAATTATTCCCACAGACGATTAAGAAAATGAA